>NC_090729.1:13014027-13021527 GCF_036898095.1 Palaemon carinicauda
GAGAGAGAGAGAGAGAGAGAGAGAGAGAGAGAGAAATAATTAAATAATCAGATAAACATAACATACTGTGTTTTTAATTATACATATTTTAGATGCACATCTCGCAACATTTTTTACTCAGAATATCATGGGAACCTCGGTATATAAATCACAATTCTACATGTTAGGCAATAAGAAATACGCAATAAATAAGATATTATATCCAAAACCAATGTAGACTAAACATAAACAAATGCTCTGCAAACGGTAAGGAATTCGAAAAACAATAATTTAATTTGAATAAAAGTAAATGCTTATGGTGATAGGCCGAATATTTTTAAAATTATTGACTTTTATAGTTTCGCGCGGATTTTAAAATTTTTTATACATTCATAAAGGTTGCATTTGTGCTAGAGCCGTATGTTACTTCACCATTTTAAAATATATTCATTCTTTCTCACGTGAGGAATTATTATAAATTGTGAGCACTTATTTGTACAAAATCAGTGTACTTGGTCTAATCACTAAAAAAAAAATTCAAATACCTCGTAGTTCACATCTAAGTTAGTCAACATCTAATCCCTAAAGTATTTAAAGGTTTGCA
The DNA here is from genome assembly GCF_036898095.1 of Palaemon carinicauda. Lineage (NCBI taxonomy): Eukaryota > Metazoa > Arthropoda > Malacostraca > Decapoda > Palaemonidae > Palaemon > Palaemon carinicauda. Next base: position 13,014,611 of record NC_090729.1, read on the forward strand.
ACTTATACAGAAATTAATAGTTCACTTGATAGTTCACTGGATAACACTCAAACAATTCTCTTCTTAACTATTTCCTCTTTTATGTTTCAATTTCTCCATAAAATTTGTCTGAAGATAGTAGTATGATACTATGATTAAATATTTTCCTGTTATAAATGAATAAATATTTCTTTATCATCCTATTTAGGAATTTGATCTTCACATATATGAAATCATAATTCAAGTACAGTATATAGAAAATGAAAGTATGTCATGTTTGATAGTTATATTTAACATGCATCTTTGAACGATCATTGATAAAGTAATATAAGAAATCTTATATGGTTTTGTGAAAATTTCCTTCCTTCCTTCATTCGCTGAAACAGTTTTTATCAGTTTTTGCAATATTTCAAGTTATTCTCTCATTCAATTTGCTGCTTAAACTCTAAAGAAAGTCCCTACGACATGAGATGGATATATGTATCTCCCTTTGATACAGAATAAGTATCCTTCTTTTGGAAGATTCCATGAAAATGCTAATGGTAACCGTTACCACAAGTCGTCCTTGAACGAGGGAATTATAGTTGCCATAAGTTTCTCTGAATATATATTTCAAATCTGAGCAAATGTCTATTCAATTTCTTCGCCGATAATGAACAAAATTCCTCATTACCTACTTGAAAGTCGGATACAAACGAGCGTATTAACATTCCTTATATGTTTGTTGAAGTGAAATTGCCTTGGAAAATTTTTAATATTTACATAATATTTTTGACCATTTTCATTTCTCACATTGCCTCTACACTTGTTAGTCTCTTTGAAACTGAGTAGGTAATTAAGAAAAAGGAAAACTGTATCACTGTCACAATATTTTTTTTTTTTAAATCTCTTGAATATTTTCCTTGTAATAGAAAAATAGAGCTAATCAAATTATATTCCCAAATTTGATATTGAAGCTTTCTTGCTGCGTTCTCATTTTCAATCAGAATTCCAGGTCTTTCAGCCTTGGTGGAAATGTTTACTAAGGAAATAAATGAGACGTCGGTCTGCTTTAATTAAGAAGGATGGAGGACATTGCTGCTCCTTATCTGAAATGACTGTTGTAAGTATTGCCAGTGATGGCGTTGCTGACAACGCTGAAAAATACGTTATTATAACGATACTCTTGAGAGAGAGAGAGAGAGAGAGAGAGAGAGGAGAGAGAGAGAGAGAGAGAGAGAGAGAGAGAGAGAGAGAGAAAAAAATTCTTTAGATACAAGATAAACATAATAGGTTCTGATCTTCAATGATATAAATTATAGAGGCATATCCCTTAGCATTACTACTTGGAATATTATGAGCCTCGGTATATGAATCACGATTCTATGGGTAAGGCAATGAGAAATAAGGCATAAATGAGATATTATAACCAAACCAAATGTTAACTAACCATAACGAAATCCTCTGTAAACGGTAAGGAATTCGGAAACAGAAATTCCTTTTTAATAAAAGTAAAGGATTAAGGTGGTAGACTGAGCATTTGTAAAATTATTGAGGTTTATAGTTCCACCCGAAATATAAGTAATTTATATCAATTCACTCACATAAAGGTTGCATTTATTTGTACAAAATCAATGTATTGGGTCTATTCACTGAAAAAAGCTTCAATACCACGCCTTTCACATATAAGTTATTCAAAATCTAACACAAGAAGTATTTAAATGTTTGCAACTCACACAGAAAACAATAGTTCTCTTGATTAGACTTACAATGAAAATTCCATCTTCAATATTTCTTCTTTTATATTTCTTTTTCCCTTATTATTTGCTTCAAGATAGAAGTAGGTCACTATGATTAAATATTTTCCTGTTATATACGAATAAAAAAAAAAAATTTCATGTTTTTATTTACAAATTTTATCTTCGTATATATGAAATTAAAATTGAACTACAGTATATAGAAAATGGAGTTATGCCATTTTTTTTATTGTTATATTTAACATGCATCATTAAATGATCATTGAAAAATTCATTTTGAACTCTTATCATTCGGGTTTGTAAAAATTCCCTTTCTTTCCCTCATTCGCTGATACAATTTTCATCAGTTCCTGCAATGTTTCAAGTTTACCTCTCATTCATTGTGCTGATCACTCTTTATAACATGTTCTCACGAAATGCAATGGATATGTGTATCTCCCTTTGATATACAATAAGCATCCTTCTTTTGAAAGATTCCACCACAATAATAATGGTAACATTAATTACGAGTCGTCCTTGGACGATGAAATTATAGTCACCATGAGTTTCTCTGCACATATATTTTGACTGGCCACTGTCAAGAAACCTCCTAAAGATGATAAGATGATGATCCACATAATTCCCAAGAAATAGTAACATTGATTATTGTCTATTACCTGTAGATCAGTTTTTATGCAAAGAAATGATGATATTTCCTGCACAACAGAAAAATATTGTTGTTGTATATCAGTATTTCATAACTTTTTTTTTTTATAGAAAAAGTCGTATTTAGTTGTTATTGACACAAAAATCTATTATTTTAAATTACACGATAATATCTTTCTTGATATTAAGTGTAATTCTATGATACTAGATAATCATTTGCATCCAAAGTCTGGAAATTTGGACATGTATCCAAAAGATCATTTTATACATTAACTGGTGTTATTTACCTGTTATATACGAACTAAGATACTTAGATTTGGTTAATTTGTAGTATAAGCTTCTTATAATGATTAATTACACCCGCAAAATCTCCAAATTATATCATAATATATCTACATGTCTACAATACGTAATAGGCGGTTTAGATTCACTGTGAAATATTACTAACGTCGGAAAATACATTTATCCCATATTGAGAAGCAGAGAAGTTCATATCTTTACTGAAATAATTCAGGAGCTCATATCAAACTACTGAATCTGTCGAAACACAAGAATGGATCAAATTGTTGTTTTCACTTCTGCCAAAATGTCTTAAGTGCTTTCAGGGGTCCGGTTCGTTCAACAGGCATGCAATATCGCTTTGAAGGTTGTCCCTCTTAAGTGCTCTGCATTGACAGGAGATATTGCCATTACGTGATATCGTGACTTGGTCCCTTTTATCCAGCTGGGGGATTATACATTCTATTACTTATGACCATATTCTGGATGAACTGCTCTTCTACGGTAATTCTGTTTAACGTGAACGTGATATCATAAGGATCAGATTTTTATTCTTTAGAATTATATATGGTTACATCCTTGAAAAAAAAGTTACCTACTTATCATTCATCATGTTACCTGTGAAACATGATTTTCCCTAAAAGAAAAAAGATTCGACTTCCCATAAAGAAAGAAAGCCATGGAGTTCCTTTACACATTTAAGAATAATACTGAATAATTAAGAATTGGTTTTGTATTACCTTTTAAACTTTTTATGATGCTAAAATTTATAATTCCAATGGTTCTTTTTAACAGAAAAAATCTAAATTAGGAACATTTTATAAACATACAGATGTTAAATAACAAAGACTTAATTTTTTTAATATAATACGTAATATTGTATATTTATGTAATTTCTCTTCCCTGTGTTAAAGAAGAATTATATTAGGAAATTTTGCAATTGAAGTTGAAGAATGTACAGATTATTACTTTAGAGATTCTTAATAGTAATAGGAACGTCCAAAAATCGGCTTAGATTAGCATATAGCTTTTGATAGGAATAAACATGGGGATGGTATAATGCCTCTGACCACTATTACCCTAAATTTTATTCTTTGAAATCTATATAATTGCTGAGTAACCGCCAGGGTTCGGATATTGGTGTCCTTTCATCTTCTCTAGTTCCTGAACTTTATTTTATTTATAACATATACTATATCAAGCGTATTATTTTATTGATTAGCCTATATCATACTTGCGGAGTATAACCATGAAAGAATAAAGATCCTCCAATAAAACAAAGTATAATTAAAAAAGGATGCTGCTGGATATGCCCCTCTCTGCCTTCTTCCCAATATATAAGACAAACAGTGACTTTCATATATCATAAATTGGCCGATCACCAAGCCCCATGTGAATATAATATTCATTCAAAATAAGATATATACATACACACAAATATATGTATATATATATATATATATATATATATATATATATATATATATATATATATATATATATATATATATATATATATATATATATATATATATATATATATGTGTGTGTGTGTGTGTGTGTGTGTATCTATATACATATATATATATATATATATATATATATATATATATATATATATGTATATATATATATATATATATATATATATATATATATGTATATATATATATATATACATATATATATATATGTGTGTGTGTATATATAAATATATATATATATATATATATATATATATATATATATATATGTGTGTATATATATATGTATCTATATATATACACACATATATATATACATATATATATATATGTATACGTATATATATATATATATATATACATACATATATATATATATATATATATATATATATATGTGTACATATATACATATATATATATATATATATATATATATATATATATATATATATATATATACATACATATATATATATATATATATATATATATATATATATATATATATATATATATATATATGTACATATATATATACATATATATATATATATATATATATATATATATATATATATATATATATATATATATATACAGTATATATATATATATATATATATATATATATATATATATATATATATATATATATATATATATATATGAGTGTTGCATGGTTGGTTTTGACCTGGCCATTCATCAGAAGGGGCCAGCGTTTGATCCCAAGTATGATATAGAAATTTATTTCCATATACATGTATATATATATATATATATATATATATATATATATATATATATATATATATATATACATATATATATGATGAATATAGATATGCAGAGCAAAGTATTGGCTCACTACCCTTTTTAATTTCATATAAAGGTCAGTTCTGCAATGCATCTCTTTTGCAATGTATAATGAAACCATATTCGAGTTCCACTTTTAAGTTTTCATTAATTGAATATTAAGCTTTGTGCATGAGGAGATGAATGAGGAAGTGCGTTTAAGAAATATATTTATTCTGTTGTATCGGTATGCAAAATATGATTCAGCTTTAAAAAGTAATATATAAACGTAACTAATAATATCCTCTTATTAGTAACCAGCTTTTGAACTTCTGCTTTCATCACCTTTTCTTTTCATGGATATTGGTAAAAGGCTCTTAGACAGACATTTCCTAATTGCATTCCTTTTGTCAACAATTGTTCAAATGGAGGGTTAACTATCATAGACTTTATTCGTTAAGATCAGTCTCTTATATAAGGGATCAGAACATCAAAGGATTTCCCTCCACCTTCACTTAACGATGGATGGAGTGAGTGAGTTTATGTGGACAAGGATTATATTTCGACAGCAACAGGGTGACAAAAAGGAGACATACTCTCCCTGAAGTTAAGCCGGCAGAACCTTTTCCTTTCATATAATCTTTTTATTTACATTTTCTCTACATGTAATAAGGTAATATTTTGCTTTTCCTATTCGGAATATTTCTACCTATTCATGATGGCAATTGAGGGATCATCGCACCTTTTTGATTTGGAATTGAATAAGCCAAATGCTAATATATGGAATATTGATCACGGTGATCTTAAATGAATATTTTCGATAGTTTTCGTACTCACTACTGAACAAACATAATGAATACTTGAATTTGTACATCTGCACGTAGAGAAGCAAAAACTATTTTCAGTTTTAATATTTATTATTTTAAACCGTCTGCATCCACAGGATTTAATTCACAGTCTCTATGTGAATCACTGGTGTTTCCAGATTTTTATAAAGTATATCGTTCAGAGAGAGAGAGAGAGAGAGAGAGAGAGAGAGAGAGAGAGAGAGAGAGAGGGAGAGAAGATTAAAAAAAAACTATTAAGTAACATATCTCAATTCGGGCAGGGCACTCTTTACTTCGAGGATGATAAGAGATATTGATCCTGAAGTTTTTTATTTAATGTTTCTTTCCATTACTTCGAGCTTCCGACTGCACTGCGTCAATAATCGTGGTAGACTGAATCCTTAGAGGATATCACGTCAAAATGTTCTATACAATAATATATAGATGTTCATTGGACTATTCAGAAATATGAAACTAATGTTAGGTAGTATTAATAATAATATACAAGAAACCAAAAGTTGTTTGCTAAAGTGAAATGTAATATGATTTACTTCTTATTCAGGCAAGTTAAAAACAAATAGTGCAGACAAAAAAAAAATGCTAAATATCATTATTTGATTCTTATAGGTTTATTAATAATAATAATAATAATAATAATAATAATAATAATAATAATAATAATAATAATAATGATAATAATAATAACAGGAGCAACTAGAAAAGCACGTATAGAGTGCAGATATCCGCCACGACAGCTAATATCTCAAAACCAGCTCACCTTTCCCAAAATCCATTTAGATCTGTAGGCTCATTAGAAGTCTCTGTGACACCCATGTGCCAAATTGGGGTTAAGAATAGGATTAATTCGACCTTGACCATCACTTTTAATCTAGGACTTTCAAAATTGCCCTAATACAATAATTAATCCCTGAAAGTTTCACTATTCTTTGAGTAAAACTGTGTCTAGGAAGTTGTTTACCAAGAATCAAACAGTCAAAGACAAATGGACAAACAGAAAAATAGGGTCGCAAACATATCCTCCTCTAAACTTTGTTGGCGGTGGTAATAATAACAATAATAATAATAATAATAATAATGAAAAATTCCTGATAATAATAATAATAATAATAATAATAATAATAATAATAATAATAATAATAATAATAATAATA
>NC_090729.1:13034027-13046527 GCF_036898095.1 Palaemon carinicauda
ATATATATATATAAATATATATATATATATATATATATATATGTATATAAATATATATTTATATATATATATATATACATATATATATATATATATATATATATATATATATATATATATATATATATATATATATTATATATATATATTTATTTAACATTAGCCATAAGCAAATGATTAAGGATAAATGTTCAAATAGATACATTTAAAAAAACATACCTAACAGATATTGTCAAATCAAAAAGGAAAAATGCATGGTAAATACAGATCATATATATGGTACATTGCTAGCAAACGATTATAGGGCACCAATAAACAAAAATACCGATATACATATGATTCGGTAACTTGTTAAAGAATAGTTGTTACCTTTGCAAAAAATATAGATTATTATAATTCGGTAACTAATAAAGAATATTTGTTACCTTGGTAAAGTTATAATTTTAGTGCACAAACATGAATTCCTGGTATGTACACGCACCACGGTTTCGTATATATATATATATATATATATATATATATATATATATATATATATATATATATATATATATATATATATATATATATATATATATATATATATATATTCAAATAAGCCATATATATTTTTGATATATTAATGTCTGGATTCTCTTAACGACCTCGGGATCAAAGCCCCAGGCGAAATCACACAAAGACAAGAGCTTGGCTCCGGCCGGGAATCGAACCCTGGTCGGCAAGCTAATATAGACAGTGACTAACCCACTTGGCCACGAAGAAAGATATATATATATATATATATATATATATATATATATATATATATATATATATATATATATATAATTTTATATATAGGGCTTATATATTTCATTAGATGCCCAAAGATTCCTTATTTTAACATTTAGTGCTTATATATTTTATTAGATGCCCAAAAAATTATTTATATTTTAAATGTTTTTAAAATGTTTAAATTTTTTTTTTTTTAAATGCAAATGTTCAAGGGTATCTTCAACTATATATTACTAGTGTACTAACTGCTTTTCGTACTAACTGCTTTTCCAAGACAATTGTACTCCTTTGAGCGAATGAAGGGGCCAGTTTCAAACGCCTTTAAATTGAAATAAAATAGGAGTTTTGTCTGGACATGGCAAAACATTCTGTTTGATCCCCAACTTGTTTATTCTTAACCTACGCCAAACAAAGATGTTTACGGCGATAAATATCATCACCGTAACGCTGATTGCTGCTAGTAACTTGTAGAAACGAAGGTCTGCATAAGTCGGTGTCGGGTTGTCCATCTCGGTTAATTTCATCAACCGCTTAGCCACTCGTGCATTGTATGGGAGAGGTAAAGATGGAATTGTAGTCGACCATGTAAAGTTCGCGAAGTAGGCCCGTTCTCTGATGATAGTCTTGATTCCTCGGACCATGTAATCCGGGGACGTACCGATACAATCATCTACTGCAACTAAGATTTGGGAATAGGACGTGGATCCGTCCGGGCATGATACATTGAAGCCGGCCTTGTCGTATCGTATCCACAAGCCGTTGTTCAGTCTGCAATTGAACTTATTATCGTCAAAGGGATAAAGATTTTTCAGACAATTTTCATGTGTATGGGAGAGAGCACCGTCTAGCACTATACCTAACTCGCATGAATCCAATGAGTTTTTATGGAATTCAAAGGAGTCAGCTGTACATATTTTTTTATTCATTGCATCTGAACAGTGAGTTAATTTATTTAAATCTTTAATGACCGTATATGTTTCCTTGTCTGGGGAAATCAATACGTGTCCTGTCAAACTGGATATTACTGGATTTGAGAGATTCGTCATGAAAGTTGGAAATGGTGATATCCTGTAAGATTGCCAGGCATCGGAAGAATCAAAGGGATTTTGTAATCATAATCCTGTGGTTTTCAACGCTTACTGTGATTAGGCTGCAATAAAATTCTAATTTATGTGCATCTAACAAAGGAATATAACTTAATTTCTCCCGTCCGTTCTCCACAATTAACGTTAAGTCTCTTATCGGCAACAAATGCGGTGAAAGTAGACCTTTAGTCGCTAACATGATAGCTTCCACATAGTCCTTTGATTTCTCAATGAAATATGCAATTCTATTATGGATATGATCTATTTTTGAATCATAATACGTTAACGTTGCCAACAAATCTTGTACTTCCATAATCTGACTGATATTACTAGAATGTTCGTTCACCAAACTCATAATTTGATTGATTGAAGCTAACTGATTCCTTAGTTCTGATAAAATCAATTCATTTTCATGAGTCAAAAACTCAATTTTCTTATTTTGATTACTAATCTTGAGACGATTGGAAATCCCTAAGCCTAAACTTGCAATAGAACCAAAGATGTTTAGTGTAGCAAAAATAAACGGGTTACGTTTTTCAAGGTTATCGTGTCTTACTGTCCACATCAAAAGGTCATGAGCCAAAGATTCTGCCTCGTAAGTCTTATTTTGCAAGTCGTCGGATAGCATCTCTGCAACTTTTAGTGTCGATGCAAGCGAACTCTCTGTATTAAAAGGAAAGTGTCTTCTATGCATTTCATTTAATGAAATAGCAAACCTTGAAATGGCGCTCTTTAAGCTACTTCAACTACTACGTTACTTGACGTAATAAAAACGCCTTCTTGTCTCTCTACTATAGTGCTATATTTAAAATCTATACTTTTAGTTTTAGAGCTCTTCCCACATGAGAAAAATGTCTGAGCGAACAATATCACTCCTAACAATAAAATCTTCATCTTGGTAACCTGTAATGAGAAAAATATATGTAATTAATCCTGTATTAAGAAGAAAAATTGTTAACATATAAACTTCATAGATAAATAACAGCAAAAAAAATTCCCTCACTTCCTTCTCTCTTATTTTAATTTCTTATGTGAGCCAATGGTACAATTCTTTCATCAGTGGGCTGGGATACGTTTAGAACTCTAAATCTATTGGCCGTTAATGTTTCCAAAATGCTAAATGGCCCTTCAAACTTAGGTGTTAGTTTATAATTGAGTCCTTTACGTACATTTACCTGTATGTATACATTATCACCCACGGTATATGTTTTAGTTGACTTCGTTATTTAATCATGATTCCTTTTCATTATGATTTTTGATTCTTCTAAATTCTTTCGAAGGATATCAAAACGACTTTTGCTTGCATTTATACATTCCTTTAAAGGATTTGATAAATTAGTTGTAGGCGTTAATACATGGAAAGGCGTTTTAACTGGGGTACCATACAATGCCTCGTGCGGCGACATTTTAATTGATGTATGATATAAGTGATTCAAAGTACTTAGTACCGCCGGTATTGCAATATCCCAGTTGGGGTCTGATCCCCCTAGTGTTAATCTTAATATGTTTAAAACCTTCCTATTCGCTCTTTCCACTAGCCCATTCGACTCTGGGTGATAGATCATGCTATTGATTTTCTTTATGCTAAGGAATTCACACAATGAGGTAAGAAAGTGATTATTAAATTCTCCACCCGAGTCTGAGATTATCATGTGTGGAATTCCATGTTTACAAATGTAACACTCGTAAAACTTCCTAGCGCATTCAATCGCAGTTTTAGTTTTAAGCGCTCTTATTTCTGTATATCAAGTCGAAGCATCTACAATTACTAAGAGGTGCTTATTTCCTCTGTCTGACTCGTAAAATCCTGTTAATAAATCTAAATGTAACCTTTCAAAGGGTTGTTTGGGCACGGGATAAGCCCCTAGGCTGACAGGTGTTATCGTGTGCCCTTTGTTTTCCTGACAAGCGCGACAATTAGCTATGTATTTTTTTATATCTGTAAGCATCGTATGCCAATAAAACAATGATTTGGCTTTCTGTGACATTATGGAGAACCCCGGGTGTTCATGCAATGGGTTTGCATGCAACCAATTTAGGACAGTGGATATAAGTGAGATTGGTACGACTACCTGGTCGTTAGTCACATGTGGTGTATTGCAGGTTTTCCTTGTCACGGATCTACACAAAATATTGTCTTTCATTATATAATTCTGCTGCGTATATTTTATATATTCTCTTTCCTTACGATTTCCTTCCAAAGCATTTATAATTTTTTCTAATTTCTGATCTTTTCTTTGCTCAGTCTGTAATAATTCAGCACACCAGCCCAGATCTTCTTTTTCAGATATAGTTTTAACAATAGGCATGGATGTTGATATATCTATTAATTCAGCTAAAGGCTCCGTACAAGATGACACGGGGTTGCGTGATAATGCATCAGCAATGATATTGCTTTCCCTGGTAAATACCCGATTCTCGCGCCAAAGTCTTGAATGATCAAATGCCACCGAGTTTGTTTGGGGCTGTGACTGAAGCCTTTAAAGAAGTCGGTTAGTGGTTTATGATCAGTAAGAACCTTTACGGGATAACCGTATATTATGAACTCAAAATGCACTGTCTATTACTGCATACTTACTTTCGGAAGTTCTCAGTTTTCGAGAATAAAAAGCTATCGGGAAAAATTATTTTTCAAATTGCTGAAGCAATACCCCACCTACTCCTAAGTCTGAGGCATCTGTTGCAATGAAGAATTTCTCACCGAAGTCAGGAAATTTTAAGATAGGAGAACTACAGAGTTCATCTTTCAAGGTATTAAACGCCTGTTGATGCTGCTCAGACCATATGAAATCTACGCCCTTCTTCGTAAGATCAGTTAGGGGGAGCGTATAAAACGCCTGTAATATCCATTGCACCCCAGAAATTGCTGTATTCCCTTGACATTAGTAGGTATCGGAAAGTTACGGATAGCTGACACCTTATCGTGGACTACTTGAAGACCAATTCTGTTTTGAAAAATTCACACTTACTAATCTTTACCCTTAAGTTATGTTGTCTTAGTCTCTGTAGTACTAGTTCTAGTTTACGTAGATGTTCTTCTAAGGTATTTGAAAAGATTACAAGGTCGTCCATATAGGCATGTAATATATCCCCTATCAGGTCTCCAAACACTATGTTAATCATTCTTGTAAATGTTATGAGAGCACAACGTAAACCAAAGGGCATACGTAAACATTCATAATGTCTCCTGGCTGTGCTGCAGACTGTGTATGGGATACTATTTTCTTCTAATGATATCTGGTGAAAGCCTTTAAGTAAGTCCAAACTGGTAAAGTATTTATTCTGACCTAACAAAGATAAAATATCGTCAGTACAATTCACTGGGAATCGATCAGGGATCGTTTCCTCATTCAAGCGACGGAAATATACGCAGATACGCCATGTTCGATCTTTTTTCGGTACAACTATTAATGGAAAATTATAAGGGCTGTTCGATTTCCTAATGACTCCTTCTTCTAGCATTTTACCTACTTCATCATTTATCTCATTCTGGAATTTCATAGGGAGTCTGTACGAGGGTATATAGATAATTTTCTGCTTGTCCTCTAACCTTATTTGATGTTCTATGACATCTGTCTTTCCTAAGGATCCATCCGTAGTGGAAAAAACATCATGATATTCAGTTAAAATTCCAAAAAATTTCTGCCGAATTTTTTCTTCTTGAATGTCTTTACTAATTTTATTTTTAATAGATTACAAAACAAATTCATCCGCAACTGATTGAGCGTGATTGATTTCAGAAACGGTAAGAATACGATGTTTATAAACTTCTACATCCAAGATATGTTGATTTTTGTGAATTACTAAAGTGGTATTTGAATGATTACAGACTCCAATATTACATTGTTGATGTGAGCCTACTGTATAAATAGCTTGTGTGACGGACAATCCGTTAGTTTTCAAAGTGTCGGAAAGGATTAATATTTCAGATCCCGGTAACATTTTCTTTATTTGCACTATTAAATTCGAAGGTACGTTCGGCTCGATAGATTGCGTGCAAGATGATATCACGGGTGAACAAGAATTCTGTTGGGTCGCGTATATTATTTCTTTATTAGTGAGACAAGTTAGTGGTTCTTCAACGTACGTCACTGTTTTATTTGTCGTCTCCTTTTTATACAAAACTGATTTTAAGGTATTAGAAGACTTATAGAATTTTCCTTTGATATACACGCCGTGCTTGGCAGGGGCTAAGATGATGTTTTGATTACCCATAGACGGATATCCTATAATTACAGCTGGATACATATCAGTGTTTTGTACAACAACAAAGGTATCGGCAAACGTGCGCTTACCGACCTTGAACTGAACATGAGTTACGCCTATTACATTTAATTAACTATTTCCTATACCCGAGAGCCTTCCTCCGGACTTCTCTATAGGGAAGTTCAAAAACAACAAATGATGTGTCCTCAAATCCATGATATTACATGGACTACCAGAGTAAAAAAATAATGTAAAGGATCGGTGTTCTAAATATACAGCATATAATGTTGGTCGTAACTCATTTTGACTTATTATTGTGTGAATTTGTTGCAAATCTACGGGAGCATGCACTAATTTATTTGATTCGGTCGAGTGTTTCGTAGGAAAATCTATTGCCTCACAATGATCTGATAAAACATTAAATAGATTATTTAACACTACTGATGTTGATTTAAATGACCCAACATCACTCTCTTCCCGACTGGAGCTAATTATGTGGTATTTGCTTTGCTCTGCGCATTCTGAAAATTAGTGTGACCTTGCGAGTTCTGGGTAGACGGCCCAGGATCAGAGTTATTTGAAGGACTGTTTGTTTGTTTCTGAACTACATTGATGTTTGGCTGTTTCTTCTTATTGAATTGAGGATTTTTCTTTTTATTTCCATATGGAACTGACTGTGGAATTGACTGTGGATTTGACTGTGTATTTCTAGGATTCTGTTGTGTCTTACGCGAGTAGCACTGACTATATGAATGAGTGGAACTATTATGTAACGAACAGAATCTCGTTCTGCAGTCTGCAATCAATTGACCTTGACGTTTGCAATTATAACACGTCATTCCCGCGACTTGACTATTATTAAGTATGTTTACTTGTGGTGGCTTTGTTTAATTTTTTGCAAAAAGCTGTGTAAAAAAGGGATCAAGATCAGTACACTTAGACATGTGTTTCTTTATCTGTTTATATACGTCCAATTCTGTACTTGCTGGCGTTAACTTTTTATCAAAACACCGCACTAAAGCTTCAGGCAACATAAGTGTCATGCAAGTTAAATACATTAATCGTAAGAAATCTTTCACGGAGATGTTATCTCTAGTAACCCAAGTGGAATTACCTAAAATATCTTGATACTCGTTTTGCCTATCGACAATGAGAGCTGCTCTCTCAATAACATTAAGCCGAGTCATAGTGACTTGATTAAGTATATTTCTTAATGTTAAAACTACATCCAAGGCTTCTTCGCCGCCATAGACCGCACGTAGCCTAACTTTGAAATCGTCCCATGTAACTGCCTCTTGAAACGAAACTCCCCTCAAATACACACTCGCATCTCCTTTTGAAAAGTCTATAAAACTTTTAGCTTCTTGTAATTGTACAAATGGGTCTATAATTTGTTTAGCATTTAAATGGGCGTCGACGGAAGAAATCCATGACTCAACATTCTGAGGTAAGGAGCCGTTGACCCGACCTTGAAAAGGAAGGATAGCTGATCGGGCATTAACTAACGTAACAATGGGAGCCAGGATGGGGTTACTCGGGCTGGGGTTGGGGTTACTTAGGCTGACAGGAGGTGTCATGTTGACTTTAACTTGTTTTTTATCTCTTCGATTCCTTGCAATCCTATCAAAATCTCTATATGAATACAGACGTCCACTGCGTAAACGCATAAACACTATTCAAACAAAGATCATAACATAATCCCCCAATACAATGATACAAATATAAAGATATTTCCCGAGAACTTCTGAAAGAAAACGGAATTAGCACAGAGAGAAAAAAAAATTCTCGACGAGAATTTGAAGTTGAATACAGTTTCCTTTAATGAAAGGAAAAATGAAGATTAACAAACAACTCACTCCAGCAATAATGGACGATTGACTCGTGATAACTACACTTCACTGAAATGAATAAAGAAATGTACTTAGCTTTGTTTTATTTGGGCGGAGGGTGATGTATTCATTTCCTCTCTCTCTCACAGGTTTGTTTCTTCTTATTGATGTTTGGGTGAATGTTTTCTGTCCGATTTCCGTTGAATGTAGTGTTTCCTGGATATGATTCTTGAATGTTTAGTAAACGTTGAATGTCAGTCCTTGGTTTTCTTAAGATGTTGATTGAAAATCCAGTTCCTTAGTTTGTATAACATTTATTTGTTGGTATTCAATGTTTTCATTTCTTCGGTGGACGTAAATACTTCGTCAAAATTGTAGACTCATTACTGTTGATTCTCATGATACTAAAGTTGATTTTTGTTGAACGCTGGTTCTTGAAGATCTTTCTCTGGTTCCTAGAGGTTTATTCGCTGCCACCAATTGTTAGTGTGGTACTGTTATAAACACACATTAGGTTTCTAGTTAAATGTCTATTCAATGTGGTGTAATGTTAGACTTAGTAGGTTACTTCTTCTGAATAAGTCTAAGTAAGTTAACTTTAATACAGTTTATTTCTTTAAAAACAGTTATTAACATCTCCATCACAGGAGTATAGATGGTTTGGTCGGATGACCGTTCAGTATGACATCTTGACCAGAAAGTGACTAAAATATCTATATTGATGTGAAAGTCTAATTAGTTATCTCAGAACTTAAGTATTTATTATAAACACAACATTAATACCAGAAGGTACTTACATCCGTTCAAGAGACAACTCTTTCTCACGGCTTGGTTGTGTTTACTCTTCATGAAAAATGTTACATTGCATTTGAATAGCAGTGTCTTGAGTTTTGCATCCTGGTTAGGACTGACTATGGCATTTCTCACACTCGCTCCTAACTTCCATATTGACCTCTTAGGTCATGGATTTAAATATGTAATATTACACATATTACATATATATATATATATATATATATATATATATATATATATATATATATATATATTTTATATATATATATATATATATATATATATATATATAAATATATATATATATATATATATATATATATATATATATATATATATATATATAAATATATATATATATACATATATATATATATATATATATATATATATATATATATATCTATATATATATATATATATATATATATATATATATATATATATATATATATATATATATATATATATATATATATATATATATATTTATATATATATATATATATATATGTACATATATATATATATGTATATATATATATATATATATATATATATATATATATATATATATATATATATTTATGCATATATATATATATATATACATGTATATATATATATATATATATATATATATATATATATATATATATATATATATATATATATATATATATATATATATATATATATATATATATATATATATATATATATATATATATATATATATATATAATATATATATATATATATATATATATATATATATATATATATATATATATATATATATATATATATATAGCAATGGATGCATTACATTGACTGGATTCATAACCTTGCTAAATTTCCCGGCATTTTTGCAGTTCTTATCCTAATTATTGTTTCAACAACCAATAACTTCTGCTCAATTTACCCTTGCTATAAACAGATTCTAGTATGAAAGGGCCAATGCGGATGATAAAATCCAGTTTTTTTTTTTTTTTTTTGTAGCAAAAGGCATTTTTAGGTGAATTGGTGTTCCATCACCACTTACAGGTTTTCAGTCCTACCTGTGTGATGAAAAAAGTATCCATCTATTTGTGAGTCCTTTTTGAAATTGATAAATTGATCATTATACACTCCTCTTTTATCTTATAAATCCAAAACAAAATATGAAGATCTACTATGGCAAATGTTTTCTACTGGATTTTTAAAGGAGGACATTTTGTCAGAACTATGAATCAAACTTATCTCTTACAGACCGGATAAGAATAAATTTGGTAGAATATAATATAATAAAAAGTAATAAATCTAAAATAAAATTATATATATAAATAATTTGATTTTCCTCAATTAATCTGAGTTTCCTAAAAATCTTTCACTTTAGAAAACAGAACCTTTCCGTGTCCGAAAAAAAGGTCAGATTTGGGTTTACAATTTGTGACCATTGATGAAATTAAGGTTGAAGAAAATTATATAAACTGGGTAAGTTGATAGACATGATAAAAACACACTTCTATATAAGAAAGAGGAATGAAAAATAAAATACATATGAGGAACGTGCTCTGATACAAATATAATGAGTTTCTGCTTTGAGTTCTAGAATTGGCTTGAAGTAAATCCATTTTTTTTCCAATGTATGAATTTCTAACTTGTTGATTGGTTACTTGAATTTGATGTTGCCTATTCAATTATCTTCTTTGTGCCTGAATGAACAGTTTTTTGTTAAACGCTTGAGAACCCACGCTTATTTAATTTCTCATATCAACAATGTTTCAATGGCATAGAAGTAACAATACTGCAAATACCATTTTCGAAAATTTGGAAAAATGTAACTTAAACTCGAAAGCATTTCACGTAGTAATTGTTATGGAAACAAGACTCCCAATTACTTGCAAAACAATAAATGATTTAGAGTTATGGCGAATAAATCTTGATACCCACCCCAAAAAAGGGAAATTCAAATGAAGCTCAAAACAGAAACGTGAAATGTTCTGGAAAAAAAAGATACCAAAAGGTAAAAGGTGTTAGAGCAGAGATAAACTATTCCGAAATAAATAATGTAAATAACTGTGTACTTTTTTTAATACAGGGGTGTTCTGTATGTGATGACCTTTTTTTTTTCGGGTTTACATTATCATATATATATTTTTCCCTTTTGGAATAAGTGAATTCTGAATGCTAGAGCCTTGGGGTTCTACAACAATACTTTAAGGTATCATTGATATCTCCACGCAACGTCATTTATCTGTACCCCATCATCTACTCGTACCACTTTCCAGGTGGTGTGATTTTTGACCGATATTAGAACGCTCTACCTCTTGTCTTTGACACACATTATGCTATTTCTTATTCACAAATATGTGAAGGTCATATTTCAGTGAAAGGAATATCTCTCTCACAGTATATGGAATTTAAGGTATCAAATTGCAACGATACAAGTTATGAATTGTTTTCTCCATTAGATAACCAGGTGTATATCTAATGCCTAAAGGACCCCATATCATATGTTTGTACTTTTCATTGCAGTTCATTCATTAAGCTGATCTTCTAATAGTCATTTTTCCTTCCATGATGGTATCTACTTAAAAAAATAAAAATCTTTAAACATTGGCTTTAATACAAAAACATTAGCAATCCTTCTTGTACTTAGTTTCCGAATGTGTGAAAAGTCTTATAGAAAAACCATGATTAGTGTCGTCATTTAAAAGACCAAAGCCGAAACATTGTTTTAAGCTTTTTAATCTAACCAGATATTTAAAGATCTGGAAAATAATCATATATTTATATCATCAGAATCAATTTACAGCTTTTTTAATGCTAGTTTATATTACTTTTAAAACTATTTTGTTTCATGTGACACTCTTTCCATATTTCCTCATCCACTACTTCATAAAACAAGAGGAAAACATGTGAAGCATTTTCAATTGCTTCTACGGTAGAATATTCTTCATGCATATCTTACTTTTATTTTCCCTTCCAAACTGTTAGATAAATTTGATTATATTCTTCTCTTCATAATCATTCAAACATCACATATTTATAGTTTATCATTTTATTCTGTTTATATATATATACATATATATATATATATATATATATATATATATATATATATATATATATATATATATGTATATATGTATATATATATATATATATATATATATATATATATATATATATATATATATATATATGTGTGTGTGTGTATACATATATATATATATATATATATATATATATATATATATATATATATATATATATATATATGTATATATATATATATGTATACACACACACACACACATATATATATATATATATATATATATATATATATATATATATATATATATATATATATATATATATATATATATATATATATATACATATATATATATATATATATATATATATATATATATATATATATATATATATATATATATATATATGTATATATATATATATATATATATATATATATATATGTATATATATGTATATATATATATATTTATATATATATATATATATATATATATATATATATATATATATATACATATATATATATACATAAATATATATGTATATATATATATATATATATATATATATATATATATATATATATGTATGTATGTATGTATATATATATATATCAGAATAGCACCAACGTTATCCCTGCGTGTCGTAAGAGGCGACTAAAAGGGACGGGACGAGGGGGCTGGGAAACCCCGTCTCCTGTATAAAAATCCTGTGAGACATTATCCAAGAGATGGAGCTGGGGGGAGAGTGACTTCTCCCC
>NC_090729.1:13051527-13056527 GCF_036898095.1 Palaemon carinicauda
GATTGTTAAAATTTAGTAATTTAATGTGCCAATTTGTTTTGA
Organism: Palaemon carinicauda; assembly: GCF_036898095.1. Taxonomy (NCBI): domain Eukaryota; kingdom Metazoa; phylum Arthropoda; class Malacostraca; order Decapoda; family Palaemonidae; genus Palaemon; species Palaemon carinicauda. The sequence goes on from NC_090729.1 coordinate 13,051,570, forward strand.
CTATAATCTTTAAAACTTGGAAGAATACAAATCTGGATCTAGAATCCCGATCCGGTACCGGAGCATCTCTAAAACTTAATGGGGTCGTCCTCGACGTAAGATGTACCCGTGGTGAAGAATTTTGTCAAAATCTGTCTATTAGTTTTGAAGTAATCCTGTCAACAGTCACACAGACAAATTAATAAATAGATCGTTTCGAAAATATAACCATGGTGGAGGTAAAAAGTGATTTGGATTGTAAACAATAATCATTGAAATATTGTTCTACGGTAAGAGATAAATGTAATAAGAAGATCAGTTATGTTGTTAATATAATATCACATTAACATAGGTGGTCATAGCATTTGTATTTTACATAATAAAACCTATAATTACAGTTAATGTAAATTTCATAACCCGGTTTACAGTTTGGGTCTTTTGTTTGCTAAACTTTATTCATAAAAAAATTTAAGAGCGATATTGAGTGTTTTCTACAACGGGCTTATTTGTATAATTTCTTTACAATTTCAAATAGGCTTACGCCTTTATTATTATCTTTTCAATTGAATTATTGAGAATCTGTCTATGGTAATCATTAATTTTATTAGATTTACGTATTTTTTCTTTTTTGTTTTTTACTAAAACTGCCCATGTGCTTTACTTAAGAGTTTTATCTGGTTACCTAAAGGAATAATTCCTTGAAGGAAGAAATTTTTAATCAAAATTATCACACGTAAGTGTAAATAATTTTTTTTTGTCATTTGCCTTTTTATGAGATTAATACCAGGCAATTTTTATCTTACTGTTCTAGAGCTACTATGCCTAGGTATTCCATAGTATTCATGAAACAAATTTTAGAAATAGTAGCTTAAATATGTCCTCTTAAATGTCCAGGTAGCCAAATATGCACAGTATATGACATTTTCGATAAAATCTCAAAACAATTCCCCTAATATTGCATGATATTTTCCATTATTTGGGGGAATTAATCACAAGGAAGTACCACCGTTGAAGACTGCTATAAGTATTTTGCGTTGAGCTTCCATATAATTGTATCATGTTCATGATTATCTTATCCGTGATTAGTGTTTTTTCTTTAAGCAATATTTTTTTCATTATTCATACAATCCTATGTGGAAATATGTGTTAGAAACTCCTCTTGTTTAATATATTTCCTGAAGCAATTGTAGCATCCGTGTGTCACACGATCATATATAGTAATGACATATTTCTTTTTTGTATATATTATCCTTTATATCTTCGCTCACCCCTCGCACTGACAGCAACTTGCATCAACATGTCTGCTTTTCTTTTGTTAACTGTTAACAGAACCAGTTGCTGGTTGGACATGAAATAGCCCGTTGTATTTTGTGACCCTCTTGCCGGGACTCAGTGTGTGTATATAAACTTGAAGCTCTGTAATAAATTTACTCAGTTGCTTTCATCATGCCTTTTGAGTCACAACCTCCTCTTGGCCCATCACATTGGTGACCCCAGAAATCGACTCGCTCCTCCCGCCTACCCCCCTATCACTATGGCGGACTCCACGGATGATGGCGCCGCCCCATTAAAACTTTCATCGTTCCCCAGTGGAGAGACGCCTACTTGGTTTCAGTGCTCAGGAGTCCAGTTCTGCATCAAGGGCGTGACTCGCTCAACCACCAAAGCTGACTATGTTCTCGTGGCGATACCCGAGGACATCTTCCCGGAAATCTCTGACTGGATTTGTGAACAAGAGACATCCCAATAAAGCGTATAACACCCTCAAAACTTACCTTCTGCAGCAGTACTCGCCGTCACCAACCGCCCGTATAGCAAAGCTTGATCAGCTCTCTCGACAACCGTTGGTGGACAAAAGGGCTTCGTTCGCCCTCACGTAAATGACCAGTATCACTCGCCTGCAACCTGCCGCAGACGGCTCTCCTTGCTAGGTGAACCTTTTTCGTGCTCTTTGGGTACGCCGTTTACCCGAACCTGCACGCGCTGCCATTCCCGATGTCGATAGCTTATCCATAAAGAACTTGATGACCAAAGCCAACGCACTTATGAACAGCCACTTCACGACCTTCAAGACCTCCATCAATGCCTCCACTCCTGCCGAAGAGGACACCTATTCCATATCAACCAAAGCTGACGTGAATGCCGTAGGACATACACGCCTACCCTGTGACGTGCCGGAGTGACGAAAAAGCCACCTATCACCCACCACTCGCTCGTGCCCCAACCAACAACTTCTACAGCCACTTACTGCCGCTTATCAGCTGCAGTTTTGCTACCACCACCCCAGATTCAGGGCTGCAACAAAGAAATGTGCCAAGGTTTGTCAGTGGCCAAAAAATGTTTAAGTAGGCCATCGCTTGTGGTGGTGGCCTCCCGTATTTCTAATCTTTTCTTTTTACATGATGCAGGAACGGGAGTGGGATTTTTGGTAGACACAGGTGCTTGTCGTTCTCTTTTGCCAAGGGAACTCTTCAGGACACGACTTATGCCGTCTAAGTCTGCCGACGTCCGCCTGGTAGCTACCAATGGATCTGCGATACCCCCCTACGGTTACAAAAACCTCACATTATCGTTTGGAAACTGAATTTAAATGGAAGTTTCACGTTGCTGACGTCACATTGCTAATCTTCGGTGCGGATTTCCTCTCTCATTTCCACCTTCTGGTCGATATCCCCTACCAACGATTGGTCATTGCACACTCGTACTTGTCGACACCTCTTCAACCCGCCCCCTCCAACTTTGCTCTACACATCAGCACACCCACGGAGGCCTACGCCCACCTCCTCAAGTCGTACCCGGAAGTTTTCCGTCCAGAACTTTGCCAAACGCCCACGGCTACTGACAAGCTCGGTACTTATCACCATATCAAGACAAAGACGATTGAAGAATTGGGCCTTTGCCAAAAAAACTCCAGCCTATGGTCGTCACCCTTACTCATCATCCTGAAGAAAGACGCCTCCCTCCGTTCGTGTTGGGATTACTGGCGCCTGAACATGCAAACAGAACTGGGTTTACTACCCCCTCCCAAACATTGCGACATGACCTCCTACCTGCACAAAGCGAAGGTTTTCTCCACGCTCGACCTCTTGAAGTGGTATTATCAGGTGCCTATGAACCAAGAAGAAATCCCCAAGATACCATCACCACTCTGTTCCGTGCATACACCTTCAATTACTGCTGATTTGGCCTTCGTAATACTAGGGCCACTTTTCAACGTCTCATGGATGGCATCTTAGGAGACCTCCCCTTCTGTGTATGTTATGTGGACAACATACTTGTGTTCCCTTCCTCAATAGAGGAACACCTCCGTCACCTGCGTATTGTGTTCGACCGCCTGCAACAAAACGGCCTTATAGTCAAGTACGAAAAGTATACCTTTTGCGTCAACGTAGTTTCGTTCTTAAGGCACCGCATCACTCGTGAAGGACTCCATCCCTTCCCTGAGAAGGTAGTAGCCGTTCAGAACTTCCCCACGCATTTTGGGCATTATCACCTATTATCACCGTTTTCTACTAGCCATTGCCGCCGCTCTTGCTCCTCTCTACACCTCCCTCAGGGGCAAGCCAAAAGACTTGAAGTGGGGTCCCCTTTAAGTAGAAGTCTTCTGCAACACAAAGAATGCCCTATACACCGCTGCTGCTCTCACTTTTCCCGTCCCACATTCCCCTCTTCTTCTCTCCACCGATGCCAGCGACGTCGCCATTGGTGCAGTACTTGAACAGGGAGTCCACGGCTCACCACCATTGGCCTTCTTCAGCAGAAAACTGTCAAATGCAGAATCGGATTATTCTTCCTTCGATCCCGAATTGCTGGCTGTGCACTTGGCTTTCTGTCACTTTCACCATTTCTTAGAAGGTACACCCTTTGTCATTCGCACAGACCACATGCCTCTGGTGCACGCCTTCACTCGACAGTCTGATGCCTGGTCCACCTTTCAACGCTGATATCTCTCTGATATGGCTGAATATAATTGCACCCTTCAACACGTCCCAGGGAAAATGAATTCCGTTGACGAGGCCCTGTCAAAAAACATGTTGGCCGCCGTTCAACTGGGATTGGATTGCAATACCTAGGCTGAAGCCCAACAAGAGGATCCTGGGTATCAAGCAGGTAGAACATCCCTCCTTACTCTCCATTGGGGAGATGTTCCCCTCAACGACTCCAACACCACCCTTCTCTGTGAGGTCAGTAAAGGGTAGACTGTGACATTGGATTTCTGCTCCCATGTGCCGACAGGTGTTTGATTTCATTCATGGCCTTTAACATCCCTCGCGCCATTCTACTACACAGCTGCTGAAGATGGAGTTCATTTGGCACGGCATTTCTAAGGATGCTATGGATTGGGTCCGCGCCTGTACTTCTTACCAAACTTCCAAAGTACATCGACACACTGATTCAGCAGTGGGAACCTTTCCTTAACCTCAGCGTCATTTTGCCCCCGTTCACGTTGATGTTGTATGACCCCTACCCACATCACAAGGACATCGTTATCTGTTTACAGTCATTGACCGCTCCACTAGTTGGCCTGAAGCCATTCCCATGAAGATTGCAACTTCCACCTCGTGTACATCTACCTTACTCTCAGGATGGATTGCAAAATTTGGTATCCCTGAGAATATTACTTCTGACAGGGGTACCACTTTCACCTCTCAATTGTGGATATCATTAGCAAATCTCCTGGGCATCACCCTACATCAGACAACTGTCTACAAAACTGCTGCCAATGGAATGTTTGAACGTTTTCATTGCACCCTCAAAGCAGCTTTGATGTCCCGCTGCAAGGACTCCAACTGGTTTACTCAGCTTCCCTGGGTCCTTGTGGGACTAAAGACCACTCCAAATGACGCCCTGGATGTCTTGGCAAATGAAATGGTGTATGGCGAGCCGTTGGTTGCCCCTGCCAATTTATTTTTCTTCTGCAACCTCCTCCGACGATCTCCAGCGCATACGTCATGTCGTGGGAATATTTACTCCATGCT
>NC_090729.1:13061527-13067187 GCF_036898095.1 Palaemon carinicauda
TACTATAGTCTTTGGGTGATTTCACCTTGGGCTCTGATCCTGAGGTCGTTGAGAGAATCAAGACTTTAATGTATTAATATAAATGGCTTATTTGAAATATGAAAAAACACGTTTAAATGTTCAAAAATTTATCATTAATCGAATGCCAAGTCCCAAACCTACCAATTAGCTACGAGGGTGAAGAAGTGATGATTTAATTTCTGAGTAGAGAAAACCTGATTTTGTCAGGTATATGTACAGAAGAATTGGAATTTTCTTTTATCTTTCTTCGTGGCTGATTAGCATGGTAAGTGGCATACAGGTATCCTGGACCAGGGTTCAAATCCCGGCCGGTCTGATACTATAGTCTTTGAGTGATTTCGCCTGGGGCTCTGATCCAAGGTCGTTAAGAGAATCCAGACTTTAATGTATTAATATATATATAGCTTATTTGAAATATGAAAAACAAGTTTAAATATGCAAAAATTTATCATTAATCAAATGCCTTGTCCAAACCTACCAATTAGCTACGATGGTGAAGCTGGGTTGATTTCATTTCTAAGTAGAGAAAACATGAATTTGACAGGTATATGTACAGAAGAATTGTCATTGACTTTTATCTTTCTTCGTGGCTGAGTGGCATGGTCACTGGCATACAGATATCCTGGACCAGGATTCAAATCCGGGCCGGTCTGATACTATAATCTTTGAGTGATTTCGCCTTGGGCTCTGATCCCGAGGTCGTTAAGAGAATCCAGACTTTTATGTAATAATATATATGGCTTATTTGAAATATAAAAAAAATACGTTTAAATGTGCAAAAATTCATCATATATATATATATATATATATATATATATATATATATATATATATATATATATATATATATATATATATATATATATATATATATATATACATATATATATATATATATATATATATATATATATATATATATATATATATATATATATATATATATATAATTTATATATATATATATATATATATATATATTTATATATATATATATATATATATATATATATATATATATATATATATATATTTATTATTATATATACATATATATATATATATATATATATATATATATATATATATATATATATATATATATATATATTTATTAATATATATATATATATATATATATATATATATATATATATATATATATATATATATATATATATATATACATTACTTTGGTATTTTTCTTGAATCAAAATCTCAGAAGAAAAACACCTTGGGGCACTTCGATATTGAAAAATATATTCAAAATCTTGTTTATAATTAAAATGTGAAATAATTATAAAGAAACTTAAACGGCCAATATTACAAACTTTTTGTAAATAAAGAATAAGTTAATATTCAGAATTGTCCTTGCCCAACGCTATTCTCCCTCCAACACGTCATTAATATTTCATTTCGTTCCAAAGCATAATTTCAACTAAGAGTAATTACACAAATGGAGCCATCCCGCAGAAACCTCCGGTCAATATTATTCCCTTCTTGAATCAACATGCAAAGATGCTTATAATTCCTCTCGTGAAATCCACCAAGACGAGGCCCTGCCACCTTTGCCAACCCATTGACATCGGCTAATGACAGACGCGAGATGAAAAATGTAACATTAGAACATTGAAGACTGCTTACCGCTTTGGCGTGATAATTGCAAGGAGTCCCCTGAATATAAAGAAGAGACCAACGAAAAAATATTTTGCAAAAAGGGTCACAATAATTATAGAGCATTCTCGCGTTCCACGTGATTACAGTTTCGAATTTAATCGTGCTGTTATTTGAATATGCCAAAAACTATTATTTATTTATTTTCTCTCTCTCTCTCTCTCTCTCTCTCTCTCTCTCTCTCTCTCTCTCTCTCTCTCTCTCTCTCTCTCTCTCTCTCTCTCTCTCTCTCAGATTACAAACTATGTGTCTTATATTTAAATCTCTCTCTCTCTCTCTCTCTCTCTCTCTCTCTCTCCTCTCTCTCTCTCTCCTCTCTATATATATATATATATATATATATATATATATATATATATATATATGTATATATATATATATATATATATATATATATATATATATATATATATATATATATATATATATATATATGCGTGAGTGTGTGTATATATATATATATATATATATATATATATATATATATATATATAAATATATATAAATATATATATATATATATATATATATATATATATATATATATATATATATATATATATATATATATATATATATATATATATATAAGATAATCCAAGCCCTGTATCTTTACCGACCGATATTATGTTTCCCTTTCCCATAGAAAGTTCTATTCATTTGTATAAAGTATTTACATAAATGAATATGTGTAAGAAAAAGTATTTGTGGAGATAAAAAGTGATCATTAACAATTTTTTTTTTTTATATGAAATTATAATGAATAAGAATAATTTTATTTGAGGCACTGAAGGTTTCTTGAAATAACAATCTATCAAATCGAGAAACCAATTGATAGTAGGTAGTAGGTTGGTGAGGGCAAAAGGCATCCATTAATATACAGTACTACCACAAGAGTTTTATTAGGTTTTTAGGATTTTTCCTTTGAATATACATACACCGAATTGTCGGGCCTTTTATTTTCACAATCTTCTGTCCTCATACACATGTCAACACAGGGATTACCAAAAACTTGTTCTTCGCTCAAGAGATTAACTTCTGCACTGTAATTGTTCAGTGACTACTTACCACTTGGTAAGGGTAAAAGACGCTCGCTACCCTATGGTAATCAGCTCTTCTAGGAGATGGACACTCCACATTGCGACCATTAGTGCCATCGCCGCTATACGATGGTCTTCCACGGTCTTGAGGTAGAGTTATTTTGCTTGAGGGTACACTCAGGCACACTAGACTATCATATTTCACTTCCTCGGTCGTTTTGAGGATTTTTTATATCTAATACATGAAAGACTTATTTCAATATTGTTACTGTTCTGAAATTGTTTTATTTCAATGCTATTTTTTTTTGTAGTTTCTTTAATTACTTCCCTCACTGGGATTTTTTCCACTATATTGGCAATTGGGCTTATGGCATCCTTTGTGTCCAATTAAAGCGGTAACTTAACTTGTAATAATAATGATAATAATAATGATAATAATAATAATAGTAATAATAATAATAATAATAACATAAATAGATTTAAAGGAGAGATAGTCATATTGCCATGTACTTATGTTATCTAAACTTTATTTTCTATAGAAAACAAATAATGATTCCTCAAATTCAACTAATCAGTTAAAAAAACAAAAGTTTGCGATTTTATTTGCAGATAGATTTTAAATATATATTAGACCACTTTTTTCTCCTAATAATTAACCTTTATGTAGCAGGTCTTTAAATGAGCATATATATATATATATATATATATATATATATATATATATATATATATATATATATATATATATGTATATACTGTATAAATATATATATATATATATATATAAAAAGAAATATATATATATATATATATATATATATATATATATATACATATGTATACATATATATATATTTATATTTATATATATATATATATATATATATATATATATATACATATATATATATATATATATATATATATATATATATATATACATATGTATACATATATATATATATTTATATTTATATATATATATATATATATATATATATACATATATATATATATATATATATATATATATATATATATATATATATATATATATATATATATATATATATTTATATATATACATACATACATATATATATGTATATATATATATATATATATATATATATATATGTATATATATACATATATATATATACGTATAAATGTATAAATTATATATGTATATATATATATATATATATATATATATATATAGATATATATATATATATATATATATATATATATATATATATACATTCTATTTCTCTGTCTCCCTCTCTCTCTCACTCTCTCTCTCTATGTATAGCCTATATATATAATATATATATATATATATATATATATATATATATATATATATATATATATATATATATATATAATATTTATATATATATATGTATATATATATATATATATATATATATATTTATTAATATATATACATATATATATATATATATATATATATTTATTAATATATATATATATATATATATATATATATATAATATATATATATATATATATATATATATATATATACATTACTTTGGTATTTTTCTTGAATCAAAATCTCAGAAAGAAAAACACCGTAGGGCACTTCGATATTGAAAAATATATTCAAAATCTTGTTTATAATTAAAAAGTGAAATAATTATAAAGAAACTTAAACGGCCAATATTACAAACTTTTTGTAAATAAAGAATAAGTTAATATTCAGAATTGTCCTTGCCCAACGCTATTCTCCCCTCCAACACGTCATTAATATTTCATTTCGTTCCAAAGCATAATTTCAACTAAGAGTAATTACACCAAATGGAGCCATCCCGCAGAAACCTCCCGGTCAATATTATTCCCTTCTTGAATCAACATGCAAAGATGCTTATAATTCCTCTCGTGAAATCCACCAAGACGAGGCCCTGCCACCTTTGCCAACCCATTGACATCGGCTAATGACAGACGCGAGATGAAAAATGTAACATTAGAACATTGAAGACTGCTTACCGCTTTGGCGTGATAATTGCAAGAAGTCCCCTGAATATAAAGAAGAGACCAACGAAAAAATTTTTTGCAAAAAGGGTCACAATAATTATAGAGCATTCTCGCGTTCCACGTGATTACAGTTTCGAATTTAATCGTGCTGTTATTTGAATATGCAAAAAACTATTATTTATTTATTTTTTTCTCTTTCTCTCTCTCTCTCTCTCTCTCTCTCTCTCTCTCTCTCTCATCTCTCTCTCTCTCCTCTCTCTCTCTCTCAGATTACAAACTATGTGTCTCATATTTAAATCTCTCTCTCTCTCTCTCTCTCTCTCTCTCTCTCTCTCTCTCTCTCTCTCTCTCTCTATATATATATATATATATATATATATATATATATATATATATGCGTGAGTGTGTGTGTGTATATATATATATATATATATATATATATATATATATATATATATATATATATATATATATATATAAGATAATCCAAGCCCTGTATCTTTACCGACCGATATTATGTTTCCCTTTCCCATAGAAAGTTCTATTCATTTGTATAAAGTATTTACATAAAGGAATATGTGTAAGAAAAAGTATTTGTGGAGATAAAAAGTGATCATTAACAATTTTTTTTTTATATGAAATTATAATGAATAAGAATAATTTTATTTGAGGCACTGAAGGTTTCTTGAAATAACAATCTATCAAATCGAGAAACCAATTGATAGTAGGTAGTAGGTTGTTGAGGGCAAAAGGCATCCATTAATATACAGTACTACCACAAGAGTTTTATTAGGTTTTTAGGATTTTTCCTTTGAATATACATACACCGAATAGTCGGGCCTTTTATTTTCACAATCTTCTGTCCTCATACACATGTCAACACAGGGATTACCAAAAACTTGTTCTTCGCTCAAGAGATTA
>NC_090729.1:13067687-13102687 GCF_036898095.1 Palaemon carinicauda
CAAAACATCACTGGGAGAGGGGCAGTAACTTTAAAATGATTATTCGATAAAATACTAAAGGGGTTCTATATTACTGATAAATTCAGCAAATAATTTAAGAAGACTAATTACAAAATATTAAAATCTTATGATAAATGATTAAATTTATAATGGAAATACAAATCAAACCGATAAGATAGAAAAGGAAAAATGCTATGAAATAGAAGCAAGAAGAAATATAACTGGCAGCGTTTGCTACTCAATAACAGCCAGCCTTTATCAGGAGAATTCCTCTTGAATCCTGAGATTGCAATGCAGGGACAAAGACCGGCAACAATAGATGGAGTTTCGTTAAAGTAAGATCTATTTAACAAGCCTTTTTTGTTGCACCTCATCTAAATATTCATGAAGTTCCCTCTTCTTTGCAACTTTAATTACCAGCCCTTGAATTTTACAGAGAGAGAGAGAGAGAGAGAGAGAGAGAGAGAGAGAGAGAGAGAATTGTCTGGTATAATATAAAGACGTGAACGGTTACTTAATTGATAAAATGTAGTGATAACGATTACGTTTACAACAGTACAATGAATTGTACTAGTATTCCACAACTATCTAACTGAGTTTTATCAAAAGTTCTTCTCTCTATCTTTTAGAGTCACAAATATTCTATAGTTGTGTTTTAGATATAACAAATGTTATACTATAAATACTCTGCATTTTCTTTTTGTATGCTAGATTGCCATATTAGCAGTTTCTTTCAGTGGCTGCATTTTGTGTAAAAAAGCTATTATGATCCTGATTACATCTTAAGAAAGGAGCTCAGTTCGTAAAGATATTTTGAAAGAAGAAGACATGTGCTAATGTGGCAACCTCGTATACAAAAAGAGAATGCAAAGTATTTTTGGTATAACATTAGTTTTGGGTAAGAGTTCTCTTGCTTGAGGGTACACTCAGGTACAATATTGCATGTTTCCATATTTCCTTGAAAAAGGATTGGGGTTTGTAGCATCATGCTTTTCCAGTTTTTATTGCATATTATCTGATAATAATAATAATAATAATAATAATAATAATAATAATAATAATAATAATAATAATAATAATAATAATAATAATAATAATAATAATAATACTGAAATGAATGAATTTTATAAAAAATTACAACACTTTGAATGAATTTACACCAAAAATAAATAACCCAAAACATGAAATCTTAACAAGAACTTAGACTGAGACAAAAAAATAATACTTTTGAAAATTAGACAACCTCTTGTTTCACTGGAAATTAATTTATAAAGTATCTAACCTTGACAATTAATGACAATAGTTAACCTTTAAAAACTCTAATGATTAAACTCTTATTGAAGTTTACATAAAAGTAACTGATAAACTTATTTTTTTTTTTATCACACGAGGTAATCGAACAGTTAAGCCAAAAGGAATGAACCTCACTGCCCTCACCTAAATCCTACAGGGTCATATATAAAAACTTATATAATACCAGCACGTACAATAACAATCAATTTGAAATAACCTTCACAGTTTCATTAACGTTTGAATACACTACACACGATGCATGTTGGGTAAAAACTTATTCACTCTGGAGAGGAGAGACATATGAGGCACTTGAGATAGAGGATGTTAGCAGTTTTACTGTAACAGGCTGGATCTCTTCTGCTGCAATGCATCCCCAGGGTCGTACATATATTCACTTAATTATTCTAGATCACTCTAGGTTTGGGAGTCTTGAAGCCAGGGGACAGTGCCTAGTGATGTAAGGCTACCAACCATCAGGTTTTAGACGAATACCAACACACAAGCACGGCGACTCTCTCTAAACTAACTTTGTCTACTTCCATCCTTCAATCAATAAAATTAAAATGAAGCTAAGTCTGGGTTTTTTAAGAACATTTTAAACATGGGGAGATCTAAGACTTGCATGATCTCTCGCAAAATATGATGCAATACCTCATGTAAACTTGAAAAATTACATAAGCCCTTGTTCATACCCCGTATAGTTCGTACAACACACTTATTCAAGATTGCATCTGAGTTCGTAACAAAATACGTGAAATAAAAAAGTTGAATGTTAAAAAAATTACATAAATTTATATACTTTGAAATGAATGAAAAATACAACGAAGTGAATGGCGAAAGTCTTATGTAGTTTACATACAATTACTTATACCTACACGAGTGGAGTTCAACTTATGAGCTGGCTATACACCTTTTAAATACAAAAATGAAATACGCAGGACCAGCTTCGTAAGAATATATATGGATGAAGATCAACAAAATATCGTGGTCAAATAGAAATAAATTTCTATCTCACACTGGGATCGAACCTTAGACCCTCCTAATGAAGGGGAAGATCACTTCCAACCATGCCACTAGAGGCTCAAAAGAATTCAGAACCTAATTGCTAACTGCAAATCAGGACTTATCTGGCAAGACACCAGTCTCTCACCAGCAAGTTTTCTTTAACTTTCCAGACCACCAGGTGACTTGCAGCTAGCAGTTACGTTCCAAATTCTTTTGAGCCTCCGGTGGCATCAGGGTTGGATGTGACCTGGTCATTCATTTGAAGGGGTTAGGGTTCGATTCCAGTATGAGTTGGAAATATACATACACACACAAACACACACACACACACACACACACACATATATATATATATATATATATATATACAGCAACAAAGGCAGCCGTTTCTCGTTACCTATAGGACAAAGACCTCCAGCATGTCCAGTCATATCTGAGATATGGACAGTTCATCACCGCGCTGACTAGTGTAGATTGGTGATAGTGGAACATTTCCGTCTGACTGCCCACAGTAAACAAACCTAGTGTGGCTGGCACAGACTACTAAAAATTTGCTGATCAATTACCACTTTTCTTTTGGGAAGGGTGAAAGAGACTTCAGCTATCGAAAGCAGCTCCTCTAGTAGAAGGATACATCAAAACCTGTCCATTGTTCTCTAATCTACAGTAGTGCCATAATCTCTGTTCCATGGTCTTCCACTGTCTTAGGTTTGAGTTCTCTTGCTTGAGGTTAAATTCAAGCACACAAATCTATTCATTTGTCATTCTCTCGTTGTGTTAATGTTTTTATAGTCTATATACAAAATATTTATTTCACTGTGGTTACAGACTTTTAAATGTCTTAGTTTCCCTTGTTTTCTTTCCTCCCTGGGCTATTTTATCCTTTAGAGCACCTGGGCTTATAGCATCCAACTTTTTATAATAATAATAATAATAATAATAATAATAATAATAATAATAATAATAATAATAATAATAATAATAATAATAATAGATAAAACATTATTATTTTAGAATGGATTAGTTGAATGAAACAAACTAGAGGACGGGGAAAATTATGCGAAAAGGAAATGTAGTTTTTGTATATTATATCCAGCAGCATTAGAGCTACAATAGAAACATCTCACCCTTTGCTACTTGAAATAATTCTGGAATGTATATATTTTTCCATCCCTTTTTAACATAATTTGGTGAGACAAATCGAATATAGGAAGAATTGTCATCATGTGTAACACTACGAAAAACACTTTATTAATAGACAAATAAAGGCTACGTGTCTATTGTATATTTTTTTTGTTAAGAATAATTCCAAGGAATGTTTGGACATTTTTATTTGTAAAAAAAAAAAGACAACAAAGAAAAATAAGGAAATAATAGAAATAAGTTAACTCTAAAGAATATGATAACCGAGAGAATCATTCTGTGATTCATAAAATTATAGTTCAGAGACAAAGAATCGGAGGGAGAAATGAATTTTCCTCACAGGAAGATGTAGTGAACAATCTTCATCTGTTGCACCTTTTCCAAATATTCATGAAGTTTCCTTCATTTCCCAAATTAATTGTCAGACATTGAAAATAGAAAAAAAAGAAAAAGATGTCCCAAGAGAGAGAGAGAGAGAGAGAGAGAGGAGAGAGAGAGAGAGAGAGAGAGAATGTCATATTATTCAAGAAATGAAAGTGTTGGATAGTAAAATATACTTTTATATTTCTATTTGTCATAACTGACAGCAAAAGCTTCAAACAATAATATCCTTAAAAGATAAATGAATTTTCAACCTACATCTTGATTTTAACACCTCAATTAATAGTGTATTCAGAATTACGCCAATATATGCAGGTAAAAGGACTAGTTATTATTCTTACTCAAAACAGGTATTTCGGAACAAATAGTTGAGGTTCTTCATTTTCACATTCTGTCTAAGGTGGAGTGCTTCTTCTGTTCCTGTTTTTGTCAGTCAATGTTCTGAATTACAAAACCTTGTATTCTCACGGAAGGAAATTAAGTCATGAAAACGACTCGCATAAAGAACTAATCAAATCCTTTGTCCGGTCTTTGAAACCCTCACTTGAAGAACTGAGGGACAAAGATTTGATATTGCTTCCGTATTGAAGCAATTCAATCAACCCAGACTCGCCTTGTTCATAAAACTTTAGTGAAACCCTTTTGTGTTTCCTATACAGCCAAACTTAATTACATTCAGATTTCAACTGGGATTTTACAGTTTCGAGAAAATAAGTCTCTCTCTCTCTCTCTCTCTCTCTCTCTCTCTCTCTCTCTCTCTCATATATCTATATCCCTATATATATATATATATATATATAATATACACCCATATATATATATATATATATAGATATATATATATATATATATATATTTATATGTATATATATATATATATATATATTTATATGTATATATATATATATATATATATATAGATATATATATATATAAATATATATACATATATATACATACATATATATATATATATATATCACCAAAAAGGAATATGTCAAACACCATGATTATCCTGATTATCTAAGTAGATGGCATATATAGGTGTTATATAGTATCTAATTTAGCATGTTGCATACAGCTCGAGTTTATTTTTTCCCCAAACGGTTGCTTTTTCTAAAATGAAGAAAACTATCATACACTAATAACTATTTTTTTTTTTTAATTCCCATCTTTATTTGTTCTAGTAAAATCTCATTAATATTTCGGATTCGATTATTGAGACATAATAGGACAGTATTCTATTAAAAATAGTTTTCTTTAATTCTTTATGATAGTCTCAATTTTATTCACAATGGGCTTTTCGGGGGAAAGGCTAATGCTATTAATAAATATGTTGGGTCTGTAAAAACTTTATTTTTTTTTTTTTTTTTTTTTTTACGAAGGCAGTAATCTCTAAAATGGATGAAATGTTTTTCATGCGATCTGTATACTATCAGTGACTTGTCACGTTAAATTTTATATCAATACAGAAGTAACTCTGTATTAAACGTAGATAGCATTTTACGAAACAGACTCAGCTGCATACAGCTTCTTATACCCAGTGTTATTAATATTTTGTTTTGTAACGGTGCGAGGGCATTCTCATGATTCATGTGGCTGCAAAACTGGTTGTTATTATTATTATTATTATTATTATTATTATTATTATTATTATTATTATTATTATTATTATTATTATTATTATTATTATTATTATTATTATTATTATTAGCCAAGACACAACCCTAGTTGGAAAAGCAAGGCACTTCTTTTACTAGTCTTGTAAGATAGTAATGTAACTTGAATTTTGATTACACAAATTTTGTACGATCCTTTAGTTTTACCAAGAGTTTCCCAGTTCAGTTTTTGATACATGAATATTGTGTTCATAACTGAAGTACGAGTGAATACATGGCGGAGTTTATATCAGCATATCTTTCTTCGAAAAAACAAGAATAACTCTATTCATATAAAAGTCATTTTATGGGATTTATCAGAATATTCTCGTATATGACCATCAGTCAAAACTGCAAGTCTCAGTCAAAATAGGACTCGAAGAAATGATATGAAATGAAAAAAAATCAATTAGTATTTTCATCCTTCGAAATAAAATTGCTTACAAGATAAAATATGAAGACTTTTATATAAGAAAAACCTTTCTTTGGCTTACGAATATTAGATAAAAAACTATTCGATTGGGAAAAGATTACATATATATATATATATATATATATACATATATATATATATATATATATATATATACATATATATATATATATATATATATATCAACACAATCAAAATAAAGAGAAAAATATTCGTAATGAATAATCGTAAAGCAAAAATAATTTTTCAGCAGAAACAAATAAGCAGCGCCAAAAATTAAAGGTTTTATAAAAATGAACTTATGAATTATAAAACACGTTTTAGAATAGCTTATATGAATAGAAGTCTCGGAAGAAATATCGACGAAAAATTTTCCAGCGAAAAGAAAACAATATTTATTTAGGTAACTGACACGAAATGCGATGAGAGAGAGAGAGAGAGAGAGAGAGAGAGAGAGAGAGAGAGAGAGAGAGAAGAAAGGTTATGGTTTGTTTTAGGAAATTTCTCTGCCAGGTGATCTGCCAGATTGGGGTTCCAGTCCTGCCCAAGCTTCATAGTTTATTGTAGTGTGTGCACCTCATCATCCTTGTGGCTAGAGAAAGGGGTGTTGGGGGAACATGTAGCTTAACCTGCTGAGTCATCAGCAGCCATTGCCTAGCCCTTCGTGATCCTAGCTTGGCTGGAAAGGTAGTTTGACCGCAGAAAAAATGTCCGGGGTATATTCCTTTACCTCCGCCACTTATTGCGCCCTTTAAACCGTAAGCCTTACAACGAAGAGGCCATCTGATTAGTAAAGGCCATTAATTAATTTTAAGATATATAAGGATGGTAAAACTTTATATCTAGATATATTTTACAGGATAAAATCAGACAACATTTTAATTGAGATTAAATCCTTCATCATGATAATTTAGAACTTGAAAAATGCCTATCAAATTGAATAGACACAGAAAAATAATATTCAGGAATAAAAAAAAAGTAGTTAGCATTGGAAAAAAAAAGAAATTATTGATGGATACAATACTCATATTTATTACTGTGTACAGTAACATGAGATTTGTGTATATTATCAAAAATATATTTTCGTTGATCAAGACGTAAAACGAGAACTAGACATTATAATTCATCTCTCTTTGATCCTGCTAAGACCTATAAGTTCTTCATCTCTTAATTCAATAGAGGCTAATTGTTTGCCTAATTCCATTTCTTCATTCTGAAACCTTCCTAATATCATAGACATTAATTACTACTACTACTATTACTACTATTACTACTAATACTACTAATAATACTAATACCAATACTAATACCAATACTACTACTAATACTACTACTACTACTACTACTATTATTAGTATTATTATCGTTGTTGTTGTTGTTGTTGTTGTTATTATTATTATTTCTTTCTTTTTAGCCATATTTAGTTTGGTTAGGGAAAACCTAATGGTAAGAAGGGATAGAAAATAAAGCAAAATGAAATAAGTACCGAGATCAATAGTTCAAGACAAAGCTCTCACAAAATCTTATGAAATAATATAGACATGACGACGAGGATGAGAGAGCATTAGTTCTGATACATCCGTTATTGACTAAGTAAAACCTAATATGATTAAAAAGAAACAGTTTAAGAAAGGTCAACAGTATATGATAATCAATTAATCCAATTGGATTTCTACTGGAAAAAAATGTAAAGAAATTTAGTGTTTGCCATAATGTCATAATCTCTCTCTCTCTCTCTCTCTCTCTCTCTCTCTCTCTCTCTCTCTCGCAATGCAAATCTGTTAGCGAAGACTTTTAACCTATAAATTTTACTTCCAACATATATGAATATTCATAGAATCACACAAACTGGTACGAAATGTAGAGGGAAACAGGAACCAAAGAAATATAGATGATGACAAAAAACGTAGAAAGAGGCCAACATAATATAAAATACTTTACTCACTGAAAGCCGATTGAGGTTTCGTGGCATTTCGGTCGAGCGTCGGTTTTAATCAGAGCGAGCGCAGCTTTGTATTTTCAATATTCCATGCAAATAACTTCCTGGGTATCGCCGACTTCAGAATGAAACGAAAATTTTTTAGACTTTGATCAGAGTAAAAATGCATCGATTTCTCTGGGGAGAGTATGCCTCTATATAGTTTTGAAGTCAAATCATTTAGTAATCTACAAAAAATCCTCCATTAAGACACCTTATGCAGTATATTTTTCGAATGTTACGTAAAAATACCCTTTGATATGTGCAGTGGAACACTATATAATGTCTATAGTAAAACTGTGTGAATAGTCTTATTCAAGAAATTCTTATTTGTCTTTTATTTATTCGTATTCCATCCATATCTATTTGAAGTTTGCGTATCCTGTCAGGTGTTTAACAGATATCGTTTAAGACCCCCCCCCCACAAAAAAAAAATTAAAAAAAATAATAATTAATGTTTTTTTTTCATCTCCCAGAAAAAGAGGGAAAACTTAAGTTTCAAAAAATCCCTTCATTGAGCGTAGTTTTGAAGACTTTCCCGTGGCTCTTAGTGTAGGAAAATAACTAACTCTTTTAATAGTAATTTTGATGAAATCTTCTCAGAGAAAATCTGATCTAAAAAAATCTAAAAAATAAAAAAAAAAATCCATAAAGAAGATGTAGGTTTGAAACACTCTTTGATGGGGTTACGGTTGAAAACATTCCTGCAAAAAAAAAAAATAATAATAATGATAATAATAATAATAATAATAATAATAATAATAATAATAATAATAATAACAATAATAATAATAATATCTTGGTAGGAGACCCTCCTTCAGGCAGGTGGAATTGAAAATAATGGCTGCTTCGGCAGAATTTAATTTTAGGTCCAATTTTTCTATTCTTCGGACTATTTGTTTCTCAGGGTTGCTACATATAGCTACTAAGTGGGCGAAGTTCATCAGGTAGAAGGATAAACAACAGGTTAAGTTTGGAGTAATTATTGCAGTAACAAATGATACTCGAAAATTACAGTAAGTCAAGTTAGGAGTTGCGACGCGTTTCGGAACGGCTGGTTCCTTCTTCAGCCGAGAAGTGAGGCTCTGGCGGAATCTGGGTCCTTATATATGCCGAGTCTGGTTCGTAGAGAAGGCCTCGAATTTTCTGATTGGTCGAGCGGAGGTCCCGAATTTTCTGATTGGTCGAGTGGAGGTTGTAGGTGCTGGTGGCAGGTGCACGACGAGCTCTGGTATGATTCCTGGTGTGAGAGGTAGGAAGGGATCCTGGATCCTGATTGGTCAAGGCGCGCTCCAACCCAGAAAAAGATTCAGGCAAGCTCCTCTCCCGCTCAGTGGACTGGGCTGAGAAAGGTATCCAAGCTCTCTGATTGGCCGAGGCGCGCACCGAGACAGGCTGGGACTCAGTCAGCCCGTTCCTACGCTCATCAGGCTGAAATTCCGGGCCATGTTCACCGCCAAAATTCACGTTAGGTCCGACGATTTCTTCGTTTGTAGAGGTGTCACGATCGGGGTTGTCTTGATTCTGGCGGTCTGATTCTTGATTACGTACATTAGTACGTCGACATGATGGTAGCAGGAACATTTCTTGTGTGGTATTCAATGATGGTCTCTCACTTTGGATAAGCAGGGCTTCCAAAATTCATAAACGCCTGCTGTCCTTGGCGCTACCGATAATTTCAGTGTTAGCAACGATGTCCGTCCTGCTAATCTGTGAGTTGTGTCGTTGTAAAGCATGATTTTTGATGGCCCCTTGCTGCACGTGGCACGGGATCCTTTTCGAGAGCTTCATAGTAGTCATTCCTATGTACTTGCCGGGGCATCCACGGACTGGGCATTGGTAGGAGTAGACCACATTAGTCTTCTTCAAAGGATCGTTCTCGGGGGGCGCTGGGTTATTCTTCATAATCAAGCTGCGTGTTTTCCTTGTCTGGTAGTAAATGATGAGCTTTACTTTCGTGTTCTCGTCGGTGGGTGAAACGTTATTTTTGATGATGTCCTTGATGGCCTTTTCCTCCCGTTGATATTCGGAGTGTGTGAGGCCTTTGTAGTATAGTCTGATGTCCTTAGGTCCGTTGTTGGAGGTGTCGGACCTGGCTGTGGTGTCGTTGGATTCCTGGCAGGCATTTGTCGGACCCTTCCACCGAAGGGGCCCCGTACCACTTATCTATGGCTGTCCTCACTTCTCGTTGAACTTGCTTGTTACTAGAGCCGTTGTTGATGAGGATCTGTGCGGTCCTTTCCAGCTCCTTGTGGGTTTCAGTCCAAGTCGAGCAGTGGGACAGGGCCCTACGGACAAAGGCCTTGATGGTCGAGGCCTTGTAACAAGCAGGACACTCGCTATCTCCGTTAAGACACATGCCCAGGTTAGTGGGCTTAGTGTAGACAGTAGTCTGGAAACCTTCGTCGGTAGAAGAGATCAAGACGTCCAGGAACGGGAGGCGGTTGTCAATGCTATGTTCGAGGGTAAAGTGAAGGACACTGTTATCCTCGAAGGTTCTTCGTAAGTTTTCAATGGCGTTGATGGAAGTGGCCTTAATGAAGGTGTCGTCGATGTAGCGGAAGTAGACGGCAGGGCACTCGAGTTGGGAGAATACCCTCTCCTCTATCACGCCCATATAGAAGTTGGCAAAGAGCACGCCCAAGGGTGAGCCCATTGTCACGCCGTCCTTTTGCAAGTACGTATGTCCCCTATGGGTGGTGAAAGGGGCCTTTTTAGTACAAATAGCAAGGAGAATTTGAAGGGCTTGTTCAGGGATATTCAGTTCGGGAGTCGTCTCATCCCTGTAGACTCTATCAGCGATGAGGTCGATAGTTTCGTCGACAGGTACGTTGGTAAACAAAGATTCCACGTCCATGGATGCTATGACCCCCTCGCCACGTACGTCCTTGATCCTCTCTAGGAATTCGGCAGAGGAGGCCACACAGTGCTGGTCGGGGACATATGGCGTCAGGATTGTGTTTAGTTTCTTAGCCAGCTGGTATGTGGGCGTGGGGCATTGACTGATGATCGGTTGAAGTAGGTTGCCTTGCTTGTGAGTTTTGACGTTGCCGTAAAGGTAGCCTGGTCCATAATGCCCCGAGATCATAGGCAGGTGCACGGCATTGGTGGCAACATTGATAGCCTCGATAGGGCGGTTTGCTTCCCTTTTAATTTCTTCAACGGGGTTGCAGGTGAGGCGCTCAAATTTAGTCTGGCCTGCGAGGATGGTGTCCAGTTTATCGTGGTATTCGTGGGTGTTGATTAGTACGAAGGCGGCTGTCTTGTCGGCCCGACGAACGGTGACTTCAGCTACTTTCTTGAGTTCTTTTGCAGCAATTTTCATTTCTTTGGAAACAATACCGCTGCTGTACTTGCCCTTATCAGTAAGGGCCTCGGCAAGTAGAAGCGGCTGAAGGGCGTCTGTCATCCGAAGGGCACCACGTTCTTGTAAGTTAAGGATAGAATCTATCAATAATTCGATCTCCAGACGTTTGTCGGTAGTTCTCGGTCGGGAAATGAAGTGGCAGTTAAGGCCCATCTTAAGAATCTGCTCCTGGGCTGGTGTAGGGGCGTAGTTAGAAATGTTAATATATTCTTGGCGGACCTCTGGGATCCGCAGCTTCCCGCCGTTCAGGTTAACAAGTTTCTTTAGGATGGTCCTCCTCCTCTTCTTAAAGTCACTCTCCTTAAGGACTTGTAGGGCATAGATGATGTTGTTGGGGTAGCTCAGGCCACTATGTTACTGGAATGTTAAGCAGATAATTCAAGACAAATTATTACTAGAAGAAAGAAATAATCATAAAAGATGACATTCATAATTAAGAAAAAAAAATGAAGACAAAAGGAGAAAATACTATGAAATACATGCAAGAATACAAATTTTAGCGTTTAGTCCTCAATAATAGATTGCCTTATTGCCTTATTTTTTGTTTGGGTTCCACCAGGTCCCTCAGTGTGAGGCACCTCGTATATCCACCAGAGAGTTGCTAATACATCTTCCGGTGTATTTTGCATCTTCCAGTCTTGGATGGTCTGGGATGCATCTTAGGTATTTATCGAGCTTATTTTTAAACGCATCTACGCTCACTCCTGATATGTTTCTTAGATGAGCTGGCAGCACATTAAATAGTCGCTGCATTATCGATGCTGGTGCGTAGTGGATTAATGTCCTGTGCGCCTTTCTCAGTTTACCTGGAATGCTTTTTGGCACTATTAATCTACCTCGGCTTGCTCTTTCTGATACTTTAAGCTCCATGATGTTTTCAGCAATTCCTTCTATTTGCTTCCATGCTTGTATTATCATGTAGCGTTCTCTTCTCCTTTCTAGACTGTATAGTTTTAAAAATTGCAGTCTTTCCCAGTAATCAAGGTCCTTAACTTCTTCTATTCTAGCAGTATAGGACCTTTGTACACTCTCTATTTGCGTAATATCCTTTTGGTAGTGTGGGTACCATATCACATTGCAGTACTCGAGTGTACTACGCACATAAGTTTTGTAAAGCATAATCATGTGTTCAGCTTTTCTTGTTTTAAAGTGTCTGAATAACATTCCCATTTTTGCTTTACATTTAGCCAACAGTGTTGCTATTTGGTCGTTGCATAACATATTCCTATTTAAAATTACACCAAGGTCTTTAATTGCTTCCTTGTTTGTGATTGTCTCATTATTAGGTCCTTTGTATGCATACACCATTCCTTCTCTGTTTCCATAATTTATTGATTCGAATTTATCGGAGTTAAATACCATCCTATTTATCTCCGCCCATTCATATATTTTGTTTAGATCTCTTTGTAGTGAGTTCCTATCTTCATCACAAGTAATTTCTCTACTTATTCTTGTGTCATCGGCGAAACTTCTCACTACGGAGTTTTCAACATCACAGTCTATGTCTGAGATCATAATAACAAATAGCAGTGCAGCTAATACCGTACCTTGGGGCACACCAGATAGTACCTGGGCTTCATCTGATTTCTCGTCATTTGCAACCACTATCTGTTTTCTGTTTTGCAGGAATTCTTTTACCCATTTTCCTATCTTTCCCACAATATTATGCTTTCTCATTTTTTTCTCCAATATGTTATGGTCTACCTTGTCAAAGGCTTTTGCAAAATCTAGATAGATCACATCTGTGTCTTTTTCATTTATCATATTATTGTATATGTTTTCATAGTGAGCTATCAGTTGGGTCTGTGTACTTTTTCCAGGTACGAAACCGTGTTGACCCATATTGAACAAATTATTTTTGACCAAATGGTTCATTATTTTCTTTTTTATTACCCTCTCATACACTTTCATAATATGTGATGTTAGACTAACAGGTCTATAATTGCTTGCCTCTAGTCTTGATCCACTTTTGAAGATAGGGGTTATATAAGCTAATTTATGTTTAACATATATCTCGCTCATATCTATACTCTGTACAGTATCAGGTGAATTCCTCTGAAATCTCCGAGATCGTAATGCAGAGACAAAGACGGGAAACAAGAAATGGAGTTTCGTTAAAGTAAGATCTACTAAACGTGCCTCTTCTGCTGCACATCATCAAAATATTCATGGAATTCCCTCTTCTTCACAACTTTAATTAGCAGCCCATAAATTTGAGAGAGAGAGAGAGAGAGAGAGAGAGAGAGAGAGAGAGAGAGAGAGAGAGAGATCAAGTTGACTAGAAAAATTCAAAGAAGTAGACTGTTGCTCAGTTGGTAAGGAGTAATGACAATCCAATTATATATACATATACATATACATATACATATACATATACATATACATATACATATACATATACATATACATATATATATATATATATATATATATATGTGTGTGTGTGTGTGTGTGTGTGTGTGTGTGTATACACACAAATGTGTGTGTCTGTGTGTAAGTGTTTTTGCGTGTGAGAGAGCAGGGTTGTATGTTCATATGTATCGGGATTCGCCCTTGTGAATAGTTCTTCATGTATATATGAGGAAATGATTTTTAAAGTAAGAAAAAGTTTATAATGGATTTTTACGGTATTGTTCTTAAACATTTCTTTAAAATAGTTTCTTTGCTTGCCAGATAATAGCACGAAGAATTTGTAATATATTCCATTCCCCCCTCCTTGAGAAGTGGCTCATCAATTTCTTTCCTCCAAGAGATTTACCGCGTCTTTTAATTTGAGAGCTGGAGGAAAGTTTGTAATGTGCCGCAACATCCATTTTGTTACTGTGTACACACAATGACGTTTCATGTTTCAGTCCTTTTCAATTTTTCAAAAGCAGCTATTCTTCTTTTACTTATTCATAGAAACAAACCGTAGATAAACATTTCGATGGTAGTTGATATCCATTATGTAAGTTTGCATAATCATATTTAATGGTACCTCTGGAAAGCATGTCCTGTATCAGCCAGCCTAATATCAACTTATAAACAGCGGAGAGATATTCAGATTGGAAACAAATATGTATATATATATATATATATATATATATATATATATATGGGTATCTGACATCGACACAATAAGGTTTCCAGCAATCCACGTGAGGTTTTTCACAAAAGTTTGCCACTCGAAAAATAAAAGAAGGGTTACATATCGTTTCTCCACAAAATCATTCTTGAAATGTTACTCCCAATACTTTAACAATTGCTTACATAAACACGAAATATTACAGATTTTTCGTCATCGTTACAACTTGATTATTTTTCAGTAAACGACTTGTTCCAATGAAATATTTTTTCAAAGAAAATGCCTAGTCTTTTCCGATTCGTTGCTTTTAATTTGAAAATTGAAAAATACAATGGACCCTATCAAGAATTAAACGATGAAAAATAATATGAATTGAAGAAAAGGAAGGGTCCAATTCGGATAAGAGATTATAGTTTTCTCTCTCTTGTCACATATAAGTTCCTTGAAACTTGATTTACAGATCATATCTCAACCCACGTTCATCTGGGTAATCAAGGAAATGACTGACAATCAATCAAGCAAGACCAATGTGACCCCTGCCTCCAAAACCCCATCCTCCATACCCCACAAAAACTC
Source organism: Palaemon carinicauda (assembly GCF_036898095.1). NCBI lineage: Eukaryota > Metazoa > Arthropoda > Malacostraca > Decapoda > Palaemonidae > Palaemon > Palaemon carinicauda. Next base: position 13,082,586 of record NC_090729.1, read on the forward strand.
CATAGGTAAAAGGGACACTACGTGCGATCTTTTTCTAGTGGACATCTATTTAGACCTGATTGGGAACAGAATTCAGTAGCGATAGCGTGGGACCTCTCTTAAGACAGTACTTAGCTGCTATGATGAGGACGTTAGATTCAAAATCTTTTAAATTATAATCTCAACATTAAATTATTGATTCATAAGTTTAACGCAAAGCTAAAAGCTAAGGCACACCAACTCTTGAAAAAAGTTATCTATACAGGAAATTTTAGTAATAAAACTCAAACAAAATAAAACTCTTAAATTTAATTAAAGGTTTCAGAATAGTTTTTTTTTTTTTAATTTATGTTAAATATTTCTAAATTTCTTGAAAGGATGTTCGGTTTGGGTAACTATAAAAATCGTTTGAGAGTATCCTTAGGAGGACCGACCTTGTGTCAAAGGGTAACGACAAGGGGGTGAAAGTTTCGGTCCTTCCCAATTTCCCGCAACTTCAAGAGAGCCCTGAAGAAAAACAAACAAACATTCTATTACCCCCTAATAATAATAAACTTAAATAGTAACGACAAGGGGGTAACAACTGCAAAAACCTAAATTAGCATAAACATCTCTAAAAATAAAATAAAGAATTAGAGTTAAAGGATCCTTCAAAAACTTATATTTATATATAGGAACATTACTTCAATGAAGCTGATCCTTGAAATTAGATTTTCGAGATGTTAAAATAAACGAATAGTATCCGAAGATAAAACAAATTACTTACAGATTATCATGTAGTTTTTTATGCTTCAATAGGTATATATTTAGTTTAATAAGATATGTTAATATGAATCAGTAAATATAACGATTAAATTCAGGACTATTAAGCAAGTTTGCAAATAAGTGTGCCATCATTTCCATTGGTGAAATGTTAAGAAGGCTAGGATCACTTTAGAAATAGACACCCATCTTTTCGTTGTGACGTACCTTAAAGCCTTATCGGCACCTCGGAAGTTCGGCAATAAATGAAGTATATCCTGTGTTTAAGATGGTAAGAGACATGTCTTCGTTGCTGGCAAGACTTGAGCAGGAGTGGTGATTTGGGCACAGTTCGTTGTAATTAGCCGTCCATTATTAATATAACCGTCGAGCTTGAAAGAAAAGCAACCGGCTCTATGTTGATTCCACCAACCAAACCAACTAACTGACTGGTACGAATTTTCCAAACGGACTCCACTACGACTGTCTCAGCTGCTCAGCGTTTCCTTTCCTCGGAAAACAAAAGAAACAAACAGTAGTAACTGCTCGTTAACAGTTGTTATACCTTCGAGACTTAAAAGGTTTTTACCGTCACAACGAAAATATAATTACATATTCCCTTTATAAGCTCGAAGTAAACATAGAAAAACTCAGTTAAATTTACTAAATTATACTAATGATTACATTATTCAAATTAACAATAATTAAACCAAATATTAAACCTTTAAGAACGCATTATATAAGAACAATGATAAATAGAAGAAAAACATAAGTGATGTAATAATTTTACATCATTCTCAACACTCCAGGGAAGGGATTCAGTCTTTTTACAAAACATGTAAAAAGTTGAATTTAAAATGAAAACATGCATATTTACAATTACATATTTACAAAGTTATCAAACCATCTCAGTCTTGGAGCACATGCCTAGTCCTTTTCTCTGACTCGACTGCTGCCCTTCTCCTTGACCTTCCTCTAAATTTAGGTTTGGCATCTAATTCCTCATTAACTGAAGGATTGATCTCTTCAGCAATATCGGGTTTTAAAAGAGGGATGAGACTGGTTATATGCCTTTTCACCAGTTCATTTGTTTTATCTTTCAAAACGATAGCATTAGTCACCTCACCACTTGTATTCTTAATTACTTCTGTAATTTTTCCCATAGAATAGTTAAGGGGTTTTACATGAGTCTCTTTGATTAAAACAATATCACCTACATTAAGATGCTGATGATGACAAGGACGATATCGGTCTTTCTTATCAACTGCCTGTTTAATTAGGGTAGCTAAAAACTCCGAATGATAATTGTCTATGAGATTTTTTCTGATTGCATTTAGTTTTTGATAATTATTCTTCATCCTTTCTGACGGGGTGGTACCAAGAATGTATTCAATCTCAATCTCAGGATCAGGCTGTAGATCAGGAATGACATTGATGGATAAGAGATCATAGCCATGAATAAGCCTTTCCGGAGTGATAGGGTGAGGAACAGGCTCGTTGCTCGAATCCCTTAATGCCTCTTTAAAAGCTATTGGTCGCTTATTCACCAAGTGACAAGTTTGACTAACAACAAATTCAAAATCTCTAAATTCCAGAACATTTGTACCAATGGACTTATTTATCAAATGTTTGACCATCTTTATACATATCTCTACCAAAGAACCCATCTGACTGCAGCCTTTAAAATACCGATCAAATTTTATCGATTGTACACCAGCCTCATCAAAATGCCTCTGGGTTTCCGGATCTTTAAGAAAATCCATTATGATGTTACCTCCTGCTACTATCTGTGTGCCTAAGTCACTTACACAAAACTGTGGTAATCCATAATCAAACGAGTGAAGCATAAAAGAACGAAGGAATTCCTTAACAGACATATCCACGCAAATCTTCAAATTGACTGCTCGAGTAAACATACAGGTAAGGCAAAGAACCCACACTTTTAGCTTTCTATGTTCCTGTTTAACGGTATAAGGACCAAAGTAATCTATGTACACATACCCAAAAGGAATTTCAGAAGGATGCAATCTAACATCACGATATGGGGACTGATTCAGTTTCACAGAACGACCATTATACCTTTTGCACGTAACACAATCCTTAAGGACATTTTTAACAACTGAGAAATAGTGAGGTATCCAAAACTCTTTCCGCAGCTCTGCTAAAAGTGAATAACATCCAGCATGTTTCAGCCTTACATGCAAATCAAGAATTATCAACTTTGTTAACTCACTATGCTTGTGCAAAAGAATAGGGAAATAGCATCTTTCACCCTCTTTCCACCGATCACATTTGCCTCTCACCCTCAGAATTCCAACCTGATCAGGATAAACATTAAGCTGACTGACAAGATTGGGTATGTTCTTGACCCTTTTCAAATCAGACCCAAAATAATCAAAGACTTCAGGGAAATAGACAAGCTGATCTTTCAAAATTATGTGCATAACAGCCTCTTTGTAATACCCAGATTCAATAATCATCAAATCCTTACAAGTTGGTCTGTTCAACTTTGTGCGAGCCTTCCACTTATTCCAACATCTCAGAACCCTAGCAATTACAGCCACTAAATGGCGAAAGTCAGAATATCTGTTTGGAGAAACTAGATATTCAGATGATATGGAAAGTTTATTGCACTGTATATTATAACTACCAACGTCTTTGCTTTCAACATTATCATCATTGATCTTGAATAAAGGATTCGGGATGGTGAAACTCAGTACATTTTGACTTATTGCTACATCACTTGACTGAATTTGTGGTCCTGAGAAATAGTTAGTTTTCTGGAGTTGTTTGTATGATAAACATCTAGTTATGCAATCCCCAGGATTATTCTGCCCACTTGTGAAGGTAAAGTTCACAGGGAAGATTTCACAAAGCTGATTTATACGATGTAACCTATTCAATATAAAATTGGATTTTCCCTGCATTTTATCAAGTTTACTAGCATAGGAATTTACCCAAGTTAACGCTACCAAACTATCAGAATACAAAGTCAGTGCTTTAATATTAATGGGAATGACACATGCAGGACCAGACAGTTCTTTATAAAGTTCCATAAGCATCTCTGTACCTAAACTAATAGCCTGCAACTCCAGGGAAGGGATTGATTTAGTCTTCAAATTTGTGTTCACAATTCTGTTTTTGGCCAATACAAAACTAACCTTACCTGTATCTATATTCTCAATATAAAGCACGGCTCAATACATGAGACTACTTGCATCAACACAAGCTAGTATCCTATAAGATGCATCTCTTTCCCCTACAAACCGTTCTACCATAATTTCTGGAGTTGCATTAGCTTGTCTTGAAATACAGTTCCACTCTTTCATTCGCTCTTGTGACAATGGATCATCCCATCCAAGTGATTTGTCACACTGTAAGCCATGCATAAAAACTCTAGATCTGTTAAAAACTGGTCCATTGAAATTATATAAATCAAAATTAGAGGCTATCGACCTGAGAATTAAACGTTTTGTATTGGCTGATCCCTCAAGAGCAATAGGTCTAGTTGACAATATATCATCTTGCCTATGCCACTGCAAGCCTAAAAGTTTAACTTTACTGTCAGTTTTGTTTTCAAGACCAGCATCAATATCCTCCTGAAGTGAACTATCATTAGTAACAATTTGTTGTAATTCCATCTTATAGGGCTCAAAAATAGATAGCAATAACTGATAAGCCCATTTCAAAGTTGATGAATCACTACAAGTGAAAGCACCATTATCCATATAAAATAATTGATAAATCAACCTTTTCAAACATACAACCTCCTCAGAATTCCCTTCAGTATCCAGGACCAAAATCTTGTATAAACTCAACATCAAAATTGTTGGTGAACATTGTAATCCAAAACTCAATCGCACATTCTTATACCCCACAAGAGAAAAATCTCCTTTCTTTACATTACGATACCAAAGAAATAGTAATTTATTCTGATCAGAGGGATTCAACTCTATTTGGTTAAAAGCTTTCCGGATGTCAAAGCATAGAAGCTTAGACCCAAATCTCAGGTGTAAAAGAGCTGAAGCAATCTTTTGGTTTAAACAAGGTCCAGAATGTACTCTGACTATGACTAACAGTAGCTGGCTTAGACAAATCTTTTTCACAAATATTCGAGAGAAAAACTACTCTACACTTAGTGGTCTCCCTGTTTAGTTTAAACACACCCATGTGCGGTAAGAAACTATGCTCAGGATGTTCCTTCATATACTGATCCAAATTTGGAATCCTCTGTATTATACCAAGTTGTTCTTGTTCTTTAATGGCATCATCCATCAAATGTAAATGAAGCTCATTCTTTCTTAACTTTTTTAAGTTAGATTTTAGCACAGCTTTAGCAAGATTGTAATTCCTACCAAGAAGATGAGATACTTTACTGTTCCATAAAAGAGGCATGGATATCGTGCCCTTTTCAGTACGAACAGAATGATTCAAAGCAAATCTAACAAGTTGATCATTGACCTCTGAAGAGCAGTTTTCGAATTCTAATTGGTCATAGTTTAATACCTTCTTCTCATCATATTTCATGAGAACTTCGTTTGCAGCTTTATTCAATTCAGTCTCCGAAATACTTCCATCATCTTTCAACACTGCAAAATTTGATTCAACATCAAAAGTTACCTCCTCTTCCATAAAGTTTGAATCATCACACAAGATGCTTGAACCAAAGCCTACATAGACAACAGAAGACTCTACAGACAAATAAGTAGAAATGTCCGAATTATTACCATTGTATGAGGCATAATTTAAATCAGGTAAGTATTTCAAATTAGAAATAGTGTTCTGCAAATTACCCAATAGCATAACCCCTAGAGCACATTGACTATAGACAGAGGGAATCGGCTGACCAAAATTTACCATTGAGCTCAAAAGACAATACATAGAATTTGTACCTAATATGAAGTCAATGTTATTGATCTCCTCCTGATGGTTTAACAATTGATTGTCTGCCAAGACATAGCCTTTCTCAATAAACGCAGTTGTAATCATAGAAAGCTGTGGAAGTTTCAAATTTATATCAATAGATGGTACACAAAGTGCTTCAATCTTGAACCTTTCCTTACCTATCTCTACCTCTACTTCCACAAGCTTAGTTACATACTGCTTACTCGAGTTAAAACCGTTAACAGTCAAATGTACCCTTTCTTTTAACACCTTCAGATTACTAGTATTGGCTACAGCTTCCGTAATAAAATTAGTCTGGCAACCACTGTCTACAAGACACCTAATCTCGAGCCGGTTACTTAGGTAACAAGTAAAAGTAGGCAAAATTGACTCTGTACTGGTAGTCCGTAAAGCACCTACTGATAGAATCATGCCACTAGAAACCTCCTCTTTGGGGGCAGATTTACAGTTTTTCCCTTTTTTGGACACTTTTTGACTCAGAGGTAACAGGGATTGCTTCGATTTTATTGGTGGCACCCAGTAAACTCCTTTCTTCATTTTCATTTATACACAGATAGGTAAAATGCCATTTTCCACAATGAAAACATTTCTTTCGAAAAACAAAATTACAAGATTCGGTGGAATGATTGGCTTTAGCGCACTTTAAACATCCTCCAATTTCCTTCAATTTGTCAACTTTGGCCTTTGGACTATCATAATACTTACACTTATAGATAGGATGAGAAGAGTCTCTTTCCTTGTCTAAAGCACATAAAGTAGCCTACACTTAACTGAAGGCCCGTTAGTCTTGCTAAAATTGACATTAGTAGCCAAATTTGTTGTTGAAGATTTGATATTGAAACCTTTAGAATGATTCTTTGAATGGAAATTCTGGGTAGCTAATGAATATCGTTCTGCTGCCTCAAAAAATTTATCCTTTATTTCATCCAATGAAGGTCTGGTCTTATTTGTTATGATAGTCAACTGATTTTTGAAAGTATCATTCAAACCTTGCCAAAAGAAATAATTCAAAAGTCATTAGTCTCAATTTTTGGCGACTTAACAGATTCAATACAGTTTTTCATCTGACTAATATAGGAAAATGGATCTGTGCTGTACGTTAATCTCATCTCTGCTATTTGTTTAATAGTATTGAATTTCTGCAGCGAACCAGAAGCCAAAGCTGCTAACAAAAGTTCCTTGGCATCATTATAAGTCTGTTTATCCACTTCAAGTGAACTCAACAAAACGGAAGCACGCCCCGAAACTTGTTGCTTTAACAACAACAACTTATCCCTATCCTTAAGCTGAAAGGAGCCTGTGGTATCCTCAAATTCTGTTAAGAATTTGTTTATATTTTCCCCTTCAGTGCTACTGAAAGTAGGAATGGGAGCAGTAGGACTCTTAAGCAAACTCCTTGCAGCATCTAAGGTACTAGAAGTGAAAGAGACAGTATCTTCAAGGAAGGCTAACATTTCATTGAGTTTATCAATATAAGATTCACAATTCGCCAATTCCACTGTAAGTTTATCACTACTTTCTTCCTCTTGCCATATCAAGGCTTGAATTTTGCTATCATGGTCCCTCAAGTCATCAAGATACGATTTAAACTTAGCTTTGAGGACATGTTTCTCAGAGGTGGTTTTAGTTTGGAGTGAAATCTTATTGTTATAATACTTTGTCACTTGTCCTCGGATATATTTCCGACTATTGATTAAAAGAGACAAATTAGACATGATTACAAACTTTTATTTTTTCTGTAACAAAACCTCAAACAATCTTTCATCAATTTAAATAGATGATTTAAACCTACTGTATTTAAATGTACCGAATCTCTATACAACCTCTGGTTATCTAATCTCCCCTGGCTTTCCACCCTAAACAGAAAATCTTTACACTTTAAACCTAGTACAAACTTATTGAAATAGCGACTAAGTAATTTATAGTGTTCTGTAAGAGGGGCATCAAACCTATTCCTGTTTACATGAAACCTCAGCTCTACTTGCGAGGCAATAAGGCAAGTATTTGGTAGTTTTTCACGAACTAAGATATAAAATGCTCTGCAATTTTCTTTGACTAAGGATAAGTCTATGTCAGCTTTTAAGTCATTACCTCCCAGATATACAATTAAATAGTCAGGATTATAAGATACCAAAGGATCTAAAAGACTAGTATTGTTAAGAAAGATGGAAAATGTGGCACCTCTCCAACCAAAAAATAACACTTCAAATTTCACATTATCAATTTTTATTTCTGATCCCTCAAATCTCCTTTCGAGATCAGAAACATATGAATGTCCAAAGACTGCCAATTTCATAACAACCATAGATCAGTCAATGTCATCCAAGAAAATGTTGACGACCAAAATGAACAGTACAAAATAGAATAAGAAAATTTCAAATACAGAACAAGCCCAAAAACCACTCCTACTCTCATCCAAACCAAGCAACCTAACCGAACTCCTTATTTGCCATCCTGTCACGGTCGCCATCTTGAAAAAAGTTATCTATACAGGAAATTTTAGTAATAAAACTCAAACAAAATAAAACTCTTAAATTTAATTAAAGGTTTCAGAATAGTTTTTTTTTTAATTTATGTTAAATATTTCTAAATTTCTTGAAAGGATGTTCGGTTTGGGTAGCTATAAGAATCGTTTGAGAGTATCCTTAGGAGGACCGACCTTGTGTCAAAGGGTAACGACAAGGGGGTGAAAGTTTCGGTCCTTCCCAATTTCCCGCAACTTCAAGAGAGCCCTGAAGAAAAACAAACAAACATTCTATTACCCCCTAATAATAATAAACTTAAATAGTAACGACAAGGGGGTAACAACTGCAAAAGCCTAAATTAGCATAAACACATCTCGAAAAATAAAATAAAGAATTAGAGTTAAAGGATCCTTCAAAAACTTATATTTATATATAGGAACATTACTTCCATGAAGCTGATCCTAGAAATTAGATTTTCGAGATGTTAAAATAAACGAATAGTATCCGAAGATAAAACAAATTACTTACAGATTATTATGTAGTTTTTTATGCTTCAATAGGTATATATTTAGTTTAATAAGATATGTTAATATGAATCAGTAAATATAACGATTAAATTCAGGACTATTAAGCAAGTTTGCAAATAAGTGTGCCATCATATCCATTGGTGAAATGATAAGAAGGCTAGGATCATTTTAGAAATAGACACCCATCATTTCGTTGTGACGTACCTTAAAGCCTTATCGGCACCTCGGAAGTTCGGCAATAAATGAAGTATATCCTGTGTTTAAGATGGTAAGAGACATGTCTTCGTTGCTGGCAAGACTTAAGCAGGAGCGGTGATTTGGGCACAGTTCGTTGTAATTAGCCGTCCATTATTAATATAACCGTCGAGCTTGAAAGAAAAGCAACCGGCTCTATGTTGATTCCACCAACCAAACCAACTAACTGACTGGTACGAATTTTCCAAACGGACTCCACTACGACTGTCTCAGCTGCTCAGCGTTTCCTTTCCTCGGAAAACAAAAGAAACAAACAGTAGTAACTGCTCGTTAACAGTTGTTATACCTTCGAGACTTAAAAGGTGTTTACCGTCACAACGAAAATATAATTACATATTCCCTTTATAAGCTCGAAGTAAACATAGAAAAACTCAATTAAATTTACTAAATTATACTAATGATTACATTATTCAAATTAACAATAATTAAACCAAATATTAAACCTGTAAGAACGCATTATATAAGAACAATGATAAATAGAAGAAAAACATAAGTGATGTAATAATTTTACATCATTTTCAACACCAACTGAAGTCAATAGGATGTGAGGCTGTCGTATTGTCTTTTCACATGTTTTTGGTTTTTGTATATTTTTAACCGTAACAAACTCCGTGTCCTACATTTACTATAGCCTGAATCAGATTGATTGATTAAAACCGTAGAGAGAGAGAGAGAGAGAGAGAGAGAGAGAGAGAGAGAGAGAGAGAGAGAGAGAGAGAGAGAGAGAGAGAGAGAGAGAGAGAGTTACTTTTAATTTCAAAATTTTACGATTCTAGTAAATTGTTCATTTTTAAACTGCGGAAGAATCCAGCTATGTACTACAATGTAAATTCTTATAAAACAAATAATAGGAAATAATAGAAAAAGAAAATAAAGTAATGAGTTTGAAATAAAATAAAATTACTAATATAACATTATCATATGAAAATTTTAACGTGCTCTTGGTAAAGGATCACAAAAGATCTTCTATTGAACAATTAATTTATAGTTCGACTTATGTAAGTATCTTGCTTTTGCGATAAACTTGTTCTATTTTTTTTTCTTTTTAGATAACCGAATTCCCACGCGTAACCAATGATATTGATGAAGATGTTGACCATAGTAGATATAACACCCTTGTTTACTAGAATTAGGCAGTAAAATCAGATATTAGGTAAATCAAAAGCACGTGATAAATTATGGAAGATAAAGAGTAATCTTTTACATAGTTATCATTGTTGGTTCGTTTAGGATATTGGATTACCCATTGCGAACTCTCATCCTGAATATTAACTTTTAAGAAATATCTCCGGCTAAGATATTCTTCAAATGTACAATATATATATATATATATATATATATATATATATATATATATATATATATATATATATATATATATATATATATATATATATATATAATAGAGACAAAAACTTTCTATGGTGTTGGAGAATTGTCAGTGCAAAAGGCATATTTATATTATTTTCAGTTGCCATTTTTTAAATAATATTATGGTGTGCCTTCTGGGTTGTATCATAGATTGTTGCACTGAATCAGTTGGGTAGGTAATTCCTAATGATTAAGGCTAAATTGTAACCTAGTATTGGTGGAATATAGTAATATAGAAAGGAAAATCGTTAGAACTAATGAAAACATATTGAAAAAACAATGCGACATAGACACCAATCATATTCAATGAAACTTTCCCCAAGGAGGATCTACTACAATAATAATAATAATAATAATAATAATAATAATAATAATAATAATAATAATAATAATAATAATAATAATAATAAACATTTGGCCAATGAATATTTAGCCCTTGCTAAGAATCAGCAACAGATTTGACATGATACAGTGGCTAAATCTTTCCACTAAATTCGGTTATAAACTACCGATACCATACAGCAGCAATTGGTACATACACCAATCTCAACCCTGGGAAGAATCAGGACGATATGGACAATACAGGCACGGCAACCTCGTATATCCCAGAGCCTTCTCAATTAATATAGTACGTGTTCGTTTGTTCCTTTCTTTTATTCCTCTTATCTTTCAGTTTCAAGTCCCATGTTACAGCGATATCTTTGAATGATACATTTATTTTTTTCTCATGTCGACCAGTGTCATTCGTTTGTTTTAGACTGCTTGAAAGGCAAGTGGGGGGGGGGGGGGAGTGCCAATAATCATCGGAGCACTCTGGATGATACCGCGATAATTGAAACGGGATCTAGAAAGGGCAGGATCTGATATTGCCCCGTGGCTCTTGCAAAAAAGCATGCTACAGGACATCTCACACACAGATGACGAAACTCTTTAGCTATGGTAAGCAGCTCTTCTGGAAGGACACTTAAAAATAAGAATTGTTCTCTAAGTCGTGGGTAGTGCCGTAGCCTCTGTACCATGCTCTTCCGATGTTATTCTATCTTATTTTTCCTCCTCTTGTTTTGTTGAACCATTTTATGGTTTATATATTAGATATTTATTTTTATGCTAATGTTCTTAAAATATTTTTTTTTTTTTTTTTTGTGTCCTCATTGTGCTGTTTTCCCTGTTGGAGCCTCCTGGATTTCACATACTGCTTTTCCAACTAGGGTTGTAGCTTAGCAAGTAATAATAATAATAATAATAATAATAATAATAATAATAATAATAATAATAATAATAATAGTAATAAGACCGGTCGTCCAAAAACATCATCGGGAAAAGATTGGAACACGTCCGAGAAAGAGCTCTGAAATTCGTTTACCGTCTACAGCCAGAAATTTCAACGAGGGATGAGACCTTGAAGATATACCATTCTAACAGTAGTTGTCCCGAGGAAATGAGCGATATTTGTAAGGAATATATGCATATTTTTTTTAATTTTTAGTTGGGTGGAATGTGTGTTGGCGTAGTTGGCTTTGCGTCTGTGTATGTGAAAGAAAGTGAGACGAAGATATTACAACCATCTATATACACCTATTATCAAAAGTTTAAAATAATGTATTCTCTAGAATTAGATACTATCTAAACAGTGAATATATCCTTCTCTTTTTATGTATATTATACTAGAAATATATATATATATATATATATATATATATATATATATATATATATATATATATACATATATATATATATATATATATATATATATACATATATATATATATATGTATATATATTATATATATATATATATATATATATATATATATATATATATATATATATATATATATATATATATATATATTATATATATACATATATATATAAATATATATATATATATATAATATATATATATATATATATATATATATATATATATATATATATATATATATATATATATATATATATATATATACATAAATATATATATATATATATATATATATATATATATATATATATATATATATATATATATATATATATATATATATATATATATAAATAAATATATATATATGTATATATATATATATATATATATATATATATATATATATATATATATATATATATATATATATATATATATATATATAGATGTATGTATATATAATGTTTTTCTTTTCTTGATACTCTCAACTTTTTGTCGAAAATATATTGGGCCTATGTTAACCATATACCTTTTTTTTTTTTTTTTTTTTTTTTAACCAACGCAGTAATTTTGTAAATTGTCTTGTACACTGTTAATGATTACTTATTGATGAAACGTTTTGTGTACGATATGTATTCCATCAGTAACTTGTCACGATAAATTGGGGATTCCAATACAGAAGTAACTCTACATTAACCGTGAAATGGCTTTACGAAAGCGACTCAGCTGCCTACAGTATTTTATACCTATTGTTACTAATAATCTCTCAATAACTTTGAAAGAGCGCAATCATGATTCTTGTGTCTTGTATGTGGGTTCATGTGAAGGAAAAGCACTGTTGTAACTAGTGTCACTCGATAGTAATGTAACGTAAATGGTGATAACAAAGACTTTGTATGACTCTTTTGATATACCAATAGTGTTCTAGTTTAGTTTTAATATATGAATATTATATTCAATTGTGAATTAGGAGTGAATGCATGGCATAATTTATATCAGCAAGATTTATTTTTCTTTCGAAAAAAAGATAACTGTAATCATATTTTTTTTTTTTTATTGATCAGAACATTCTTGTACATCCAAATTAGCCCAAACAGATAGCCATAGTCTAAATAAGAGTCAAAATGAAATAGAAGTGAAAAGAAAAATTCCATTGGTAGTTTCATCTTTCTTATTCCAAAAAAAATAACAGGAGGTAAACATTTTGTAAGAATGAATATAAGTGGAATTTATTTTTATTTTTTCTTCGAAAAATTATATCTCTCTTCATATATGATTTTTATTGAATTGGTTAGAATATTATCATAAATGTACATTAGTCCAAACAGACAAATAGGAGTCAAAGAAATGAAATGAAAAGTGAAAAGGAAAATTCCATTGGTATTTTCATCCTTCTTGAGAACTCTTCGTAGATTTATTTTTCTATACTTTTATTTATAAAAATATCGAGACTTTTATATGAGAAAAACTTCTTTTTGACTTACAAATATAAGATGAAAAGAAACAAATCGATTGGTAAAAGCTTACATAAATATAAAGTATATCAACACATTGAAAATAGAGAGAAAAAGATTTATAATAAATAATCTTAAAGCAAAAGACATTTTTATTTCTTTAGAAAAAGATAAGAAACTTCTAAAATGAAATGTTTTACAAAAGAATCTTCTGAATTACAAAATACGTTTAAGAATAGCTTCAATAAATAAAACGTCATAGAGAAAAATACCGATAAAAAATGATCGAACGAAAAAGAAAAAATATATATCTTTAATTGACGCCAGAGCAAAATTAGAGTAAAAAAGTATGTACGGAAAAAGGGTGAACATTCGGAAAAGAGGGGAATAAAAATAACTTTATCAAGAATAACAAAAAAAGCACAAAGGGGTAGAGGAAAATAAGATAGCAAAAACATAGTGGTGAATAGAATCGTGATATGAACACTTGAACATAATAATAGACACAGACATATCGATCATACAAAGGACATAAATTTAAAGCACACATATACATGCATGACAAAAATGACGATGAGAGAGAGAGAGAGAGAGAGAGAGAGAGAGAGAGAGAGAGAGAGAGAGAGAGAGAGAGAGAGAGAGGGGGCGGTTGATTTTTGGAAATGCCCCTGTGACTGTCTAATGATCTGCTGGACTGGGGTTGGAGTCCTGCCAAAGCTCCATAGTCTATTCTAGTGTCTGCAACCTCATCATCCTTTTGGGCTAAGTTTGTGGACGTTGGGCAACCCGGATGTCAACTTGCTGAGTCATCAGCAGCTATTGCCTAGCCCCCCCTGGTCCTAGCTTGGCAGGAGAGGGTGTTTGCCCGATGAACAAATATATATATTGTTAGTTTGTGTTTTATAGTTCTTTACCTATGCCATTTATTAGCTACCCTTAAATCTTACGCCTTTCAACAAAAAGACCATATGATTGGTATAGACCTTTTATACATTTTAAGATGAATAGACGTCATATTTAAATAAATTTTAGAGAATAAAATCAGACGAGACTTTACGCAAGGTTAAATTCCTTTATATTAAAAATTTAGAACGTGAAAAAAAGAATAATATTCAGGAATAAAAAAAATAGATAGCATACGAAAAAAAATATAATTGATGAATACAATCATCACATGAAAACATAAGACATTATCAAAACTATAGATTTTCGGTAATCATGGCGTAAAACAAGAACTAGACATTATCATTCATTTATCGTTGATCGTGCTAAGACCTATAGTTCTTCCTCTCGTAATTCAGTAGATGCCAATTGTTTGTCTAAATCCATTTCGTCATTCTGAAAACTTCCTAATATCATGGCAATTAATCATTATTATCATTACTACTACTACTACTACTACTACTATTATTATTATTATTATTATTATTATTATTATTATTATTATTATTATTATTATTATTGATGTGGTTGTTGTTGATATTATTATTATTATTATTATTATTATTATTATTATTATTATTGTTATTATTACTAGCCAAGCTACAACCCTTGTTGGAAAAGCAAGATGCTATAAGCCCAAGGGCTCCAATGGGGAAAAATAGCCCAGTGAGGAGAGGAAATAAGGAAACAAATAAATGATGAGAATAAATTAACAATAAATCATTTTAAAAACATTAACAACGCCAAAACAGATATGCCATATATAAACTATTAACAACGTCAAAAACAGATTCGTCATTTAAAAACTATAAAAAGACTCATGTCGGCCTAGTCAACATAAAAACACTTGCTCTAACTTTGATCTTTTGAAGAGTACTGATTCAACTACCCGATTGGGAAGATCATTCCACAACTTGGTAACAGCTGGAATAAAACTTCTAGATGATGGAGAAGGCCTTTCTATTAAAATTAACTGCCTGCCTAGTATTACGAATAGGATAGAATTGTCTATAGAGATCTGAATGTAAAGGATAGTCGGAGTTACGCAAAATCTTATGCAACATGCATAATGAACTAATTGAACGACGGTGCCAAAGATTAATATCTTGATCAGGAATAAGAAACTTAATAGACCGTAAGTTTCTGTCCAACAATTTAAGATGAGAATCAGCAGCTGAATACCAGACAGGAGAACAATACTCAAAACAAGGTAGAATGAAAGAATTAAAACACCTCTTCAGAATAGATTGATCACTGAAAACCTTGTAAGACTTTCTCAATAAGTCAACTTTTTGTGCAATTGAAGAAGATACAGTCCTAATGTGTTTCTCTAAAGTAAATTTGCTGTCGAGAATCACACCTAAAATTTTAAAAGAGTCATACAAATTTAAAGAAACATTATCAATACTGAGATCCGGATGTTGAGGAACCAGCGTCCTTGACCTACTTACAATCATACTTGTAGTTTTGTTAGAATCAACTTCATACCCAATAATTTGCACCATGCACTAATTTTAGCTAAATCTCTATTAAGAGATTCACCAACCCCAGATCTACATTCAGAGATGGAATTGATGCAAAGAGAGTAGCATCATCTGCATATGAAAGACGCTTGTTTTCTAGGCCAAACCACATGTAATGTGTATATAGTATGAAAAGTAATGGGCCAAGAACACTACCCTGTGGAACACCGACTATCGCATTCCTATACTCACTATGGTGCCCATCGACAACAACTCTTTAAGATCTATTACTTAAAAAGACCAATAATAATGCTAAGAAACGACCCACCCATTCCCATCTTTTAGAGTTTTAAAACAAGGGCCTCATGATTTACACGGTCAAAGGCAGCATTAAAATCAAGGCCAATCATACGAACTTCCTGACCACAATCAAGGGATTTTTGTACAGCATTGGAGTTTGTAAGAAGGGCATTACATGCTCCAAGGTCTATACAAAAACCAAATTGTAAACTAGGGAATAGATGATTACCTTCAGCAAACCTATTAAGACGTTTTGCCAGAAGACGTTCAATAACTTTAGATAATATGGGAGTTTTGGAAATTGGGTGGTAATCAGTGGGACTTGAGCTACCACAAACGTATTTACATATAGGAATAACATTACCAATTCTCCAACAAGTGCTAAAAGCTCCTCTTCTTACTAACTTGCGCTAAATAACAGATAACTTTGGAGCTAATAAATCTGCTGTCTTTATAAAAACAAAGGAAAAATACCATTTGGGTCTACATCTCCATAAGCCTCAAGGTCCATCAACAGAGCTTTAATTTCACGAGATCGAAAATCTAAACTAGTTAGTTTAGCCTCAGCAAAATAGGAATGAGGAAGTTCAAGTTTTTCATTACTCTGTTTACTGTCAGAAACAACAGCCTAAAGGGTTGCCTTTTCCTTTGGACACTGAGTGACTGAGCTATCTGGTTTAAGTAAAGGAGGAACTGTTGCATCTGCACCAAAGAGTGCAGATTAAAGGGTAGACCACCATTTATGTTCCTGAGTTGTACCAGAAAGGGTTTCTTTTATGGTTAAATTGTACTCCTTTTCAGTTGAGGCATAAACTCTCAGAGCAAATGCTGAAAACTGAGTATAGTTGTTCCAGGTCAGATAATGATCTGTTACCCTTATTATTATTATTATTATTATTATTATTATTATTATTATTATTATTATTATTATTATTATTATTATTATTATTATTATTATTATTATTATTGATATCACTCCTTGCTCTCCAGCCATGTCATACTCAGGTCAGGGATAACTTATTGAAAGTGGTATGAAGAAACCGAAAATGAAGTAAAATGAAATGCCTACCTAGATCAATAGTTCATGACAAAGCTCTGAAAACATCTTTTGAAATGATATAGGAATTAATTCAGTCAACCTTAATACGATAAAGAAGAAAACGTTTAGGAAATGTCAGAGCTATATATTAACAGCGCTCTAATGGATAGAAAAATACAGAAATTCAGTGTATTCACAATACTGTTAGGATTTCACAGCCAATATCTCTCTCTCTCTCTCTCTCTCTCTCTCTCTCTCTCTCTCTCTCTCTCTCTCTCTCTCAAACCTAAAGCAAGGACTTTTGATCTATAAATTTTAGTTCCAACATATATAAATATTCATAAAATCCCACAAGCTGGTATGAAATACAGAGGGAAGCAGGACCAGGAGAAATATAAACGAAACGTAAAACAAAAAGAGAAAAAAAACACGTATTTCTAAATACTTTCCCCACAGAAAGCCGATTGAGGTTTCGTGGCATTCCAGTCGATCGCCGGTTTTAATCGGAGCGAGCGCAGCATTGTATATTCAAAAGTCTATGCAAATAACTCCCCGGGTATTGTAGACTATTGTATATAAAAAAAAAAATATTCAAATTTTGTTTAAAGTTAAAATGCATCTATTTCTCAGCGAAGAGTATGCTTCTTCATAGTTTTGATGTTTATATTATTCCGTAATATACCAAAAAGCTTTCCTTTTGATACTTTAAACCGTTTATTGTGTAAACGCTACATAATAATTTATGGAAAAAAAGGTAATGTATTTATTCATATGATGTTTTAATCCTGATTAATTGAAATCTGCTGTAGAAAACTATATTAAGTCGATAGTAAAACTCTGTAACTAATTCTATTTTTAAAAATCTTATTTGTCATCTCTGTAATTGTATTTTATATATTTCTATATGAAGTTGGTGTATCCTGTAAGCAATTTTGCAAACATCGTTTCAATATTGAAAAAAAAAAAAAAAAAAAAAAAAAAAATTTGTGCTGTATGATCTCCCAGAAAAAAAACAGGGATCATTTAGGTTTCAAAACCCCCTTTAATTGAATGTAATTTTGAAGCTTTCCTTTGGGGGTTAGAGTCGAAAGATATTTCTAAAATGGGATTTTGATGAAATCTTCTCATAAATGGAAGAAAAAATCCAAAGTTCAAAACATCCTTAAAGTAGATGGGGATTTGAAACATTTCCTGTAGAGCTTAGAGTTGAAAACATTCCGGCAAGTAATAATAATAATAATAATAATAATAATAATAATAATAATAATAATAATAATAATAATAATAATGATAATAATAATAATAATAATAATAATAATAATAATAATAATAAAGACAATAATAATAATAATAATAATAATAATAATAATAATAATATTATTATTATTATTATTAATAACAACAACAACAGCAATAATAATAATAATAATAATAATAATAATAATAATTATAATAATAATAATAATAATAATAATAATAATAATAATACTATCCTTGAAACTTCCTCATGAAATGAGGGAATTTATGATTTTGCCACAGGTTTTTCCATATTATTATCTACTCCTCCATCTTAGTATTCTAGTGGAGTTGTAATATCCGTCTAAATGTGATGTATACGAAATCATCCTTGAAGAGGTTAGAGGAAAAAACCTCCCCCGAAGAGGAATTTATTGAAATCTTTATCGAAAAACCAGGTGAAATACGGAGTTGAAAATAAATGTTGAAAGGAAGTTTAATACTTTCCATGTAAGTGGTGAAATCGAAAACCTCCCTTGAAAAATTAAAATCGTTGAAACCTCGGGAAACAAAGAAAAACATAAACTTCCAAACCTCATTTGAAACCCTTCCTGTGCGGGTTCTAGTTGAAAACCTCAATTTCAAAAAATGTGTGGATACCTATCCATTAAAACTTGAAAAATTTAGAATGCGAAACATCTTTTGGAAGAAGTAGGTTTGAAACCTTCCTTGTAGGGGTTATAATAGATATCTTTCACTGAGAAGGAACTGCATTGGAACCTTTCATGAAAAAAAGAGGACGATGCTACATTGGGAACAATCAGTAGGCTTGATAACATGCCCTGTAGGATCTATAGTGGATGTTAATCCCACAAAAAGAGGTTACGTAGAAAATTTTGTTTTTTAAAGAAAAACATGCAGCCTTGAAAACATATCTTGAGAAAGGGGAAGGTTTAAACTTGCCTGGCAGGAGTGGGATTTAAAAAGCTTCCTTGAAAAAAAGACTACGTTAAATCTTCCTATACAAGAGGACAAATATAGGACTTGAAAGCATGAATTAATAGAGAAGGTTTGAAACTTCCCCTGTTGGTGTTTGATGCGAAAAAAAAAAAGAATAATCATTAAGGGAAAAAAAAAGTAGGGAGATTAAGGTTGAAAACATCCCTTGAACTAGGGTAGGTCTGAAACATTACTATAGGTGATTGACTCAAAAACATCTGTTATAAAATGGATTATGTTGAAACCTTCTAATGAAAAATAAAGAATATAGAGGAGAAAGAATCCCCTTAGACATGGGGTATTTATAAAAAATTCACTGTAGTAGATACAGTTGAAAAATTCCTCTGAAAAAAGAATGCGTTGAAATCTTCTGAGGAGAAAAAAAAAAAGAGAGAAAAATCTAAAGTTGAAAAACAAATATCTTAGAAAGGGGCAGATTTGAGAATTTCCTCATTGGGTAATATCCGCTTGGGGTAGGATTCGAAAACATGCTTCCGAAGGATTGATTTGAAATTCACAAGAAAGAAGGGAAGTTTGGAGTTGAAAACTTCCAATAATTGGGCTACTTTGAAACTTTCCATTGAGAGGTCAGTGTCAAGCAGTTGCCTTGGAAAGTGAAAGTGTTGATACCTTTCTCAGAAAAAGCGTAAAGAAATTTTGAATTGAAAGCACACATATAAAATGAGTAGGGTTGGAAGCTTCGCTGTACGGTTTG
>NC_090729.1:13110187-13120187 GCF_036898095.1 Palaemon carinicauda
GCGTTCCAACTGAAGTCATATGGGATATAAGCGCTATCATTTCTAGCGTTTATATATATTAATATATATATATATATATATATATATATATATATATATATATATATATATATATATATATATATATATATATGTGTATGTATATATATATATATATATATATATGCATATATATAAATATATATATATATATATATATATATATATATATATATATATATATATATGTGTGTGTATATATTTACATATATATATATATATATATATATATATATATATATATATATATATACATATATATATGTATATACATGTGTGTGTGTATTTATATTTACATATATATATATATATATATATATATATATATATATATATATATATATATATATATATATGTATGTATATAGAAATCAAAATAAAACTTAGAGAGAGAGAGAGAGAGAGAGAGAGAGAGAGAGAGAGAGAGAGAGAGAGAGAGAGAGAGAGAGAGAGAGAGAGAGAGAGAGTTTTGATTATATGATTCAAATATATAGTTACATTCGAAACTCTGGAAGAACAGCAGCGATGTACTAGAATTTAAAGGATTGTCATATAAATAAGATGAAATAATACATGGAATAATGTAATGGATGAAAACACATGAAGAGTTCTAATATAACAATATTTTCTAAAGTGTTAACATGCTTATGGTAAATGATCCGAAAAGTCTTTCTATAAAAAAAATTTTTTTTCCCTAATTTACAGTTCGGCTTTTGTGAGTATTTTGCCTTTTAATGAACTTGTTATAATTTTTCTTACATCTCCGAATTCCCAGATCTAACCAATGATAGTGGTGAAGATATTGAACATGGTAAACATGAAACACTTTTTTTACTAAATTCAGAAGTAAATATTACAAAACATATATTAGGTGAATTAAATGCACGTGGCAAATTATGGAAGATGAAGGTAACCTCTTACACAATTGTCATTATTTGCACGTTTAAGATATTGAGTTACCACTTGCAAAATCCCATTCAGAAAAAAAATATCTCCTAAGATATTCTTCATTTTACAAAAAATTGTTCTGCAGAAACATTCATTCTATGATGTTGAGGAATTGTCAATACGAAAGACGTATTAAAAAATTTATCTGTTACCATGTTTTGAATAATATTACGGTGTACCTGCCGAGGTTCATCATAAATGGTTTTACTGATGACAAATGAAGCTTAATTGAATTCATTACTCAACACAAGTCGGTAGAATACTGAATTAAATAAGATTTATTTTTCACAGTTTAATTAACCTTTTTTTTTCATCTCAGATCTTAGTTTTCATATGTCCTATCTTTCGCTCAGCTGATTGTGCCATGATAAGCTATATTCGTAAATTGTAGCCATCCTTTGCTTTAATCTCCTGGTAACTGATATCTGAAAACTTGTTACTTTATATGACTAAATTATATAACGCTCTTTTGAATCATACACCGGAATAGTCAACGATATTTCATTTTAAATATGCTTATTTGTTGAACAGGTTCATATAATTATTATTCCATAAATTTTATATATATATATTTTTTTTATTTGCCACAGATATTGATATATTTACTTAATTGGGCATTAAGTTTTACGATTTCGCTTTCTGAATTAAGTTTGCAACTTGGCTACTACTACTACTACTACTACTACTACTACTACTACTACTGCTGCTAATAATAATAATAATAATAATAATAAAAATAATAATAATAGTAATAATGATAATAATAATAATAATAACACTAATACTACTACTACTACTACTAATACTACTACTACTAATAATAATAATAATAAATAATAATGATAATAATAATAAAAATAATAATAATAATAGTAGTAGTAATAATAATAATAATAATAATAATAATAATAATAATAATAATAAACATATTGCCTATGAATATTTAGCACTTACTCAGAATTAGGATAAAAAATGACATGATGCACTGACTAAAGCTCTCTATTGGACTCGGTGAATAAAACACCAATAGGATGCAGCCATAATTGGTACCAACATCCATCTCAAGTCTTGGAAGGATCAGGTCGATAAGGAAATCACAAGCACGTCAACGTGACTACCATTGTTTGTATATCCCATAGCCTTCCGAATTTAATTAGTAGGTCTCAGTTTTGGTCTTTTCTTTTTATCCCTTTATCATTCCTTCTCAAGTTTCAAGTACTGCGATGCATTTGAATGATCCATACTTCTGTGTCTTTTCGAACAGAGTGAAGTTCGTTAGTTGTAGATTATTTGGCAATAGGATATGCAAGTTAAGCTAGTGCCAAAAAACATCGGAACAATTGGGATAATACTAAAATAAGGGAAAATGAATATTTACAGAATATCATGCTAAAGAACATCGCCCCTATAGTGAGGAAACTGTTAAATTCGTAAGACATATGGAACGCCACACTATAAACCACCAGTCTCTTGAGACTCTGATGAACAAATAGATTTTATAACAATAATAAAGACGATATTGATAATAAAATGAGTAACAACAATAATAATGATATGATAAAGTTTAAGAAAATTACAGGGTTGAAATATACTTTATTTCTAGCAAAGATTAGACTATGGATTGTTTTAAAATCAAATATTCATCTTATAAATCTAGATATATTATATTCATTTCCATATCTTCATTCTTTTTCCTTTCTTTCTTTTTTTTCTTTTGCTGAAAGCTGTTTAATGATTTCAATTCTTTTTAACCCAGTAGGATTTAAGTTATTTCCCTTTTCTAATTTCCGTTCTCTAAACCACTTACTCTTGTCTGTATTCGGTTGTTAGTTATTATTTATTTTCCTTCAATATCGATATAAATAATCAAAAATACTGTATCTACCAATTTCAAGACTGTGAAAGACTAAATATATTTCTTAAAATTTTAACGTTGCATCTGCTGCCTGGAAGTCAGGGCAATGATTCATATCTTTATTTCAGAAGTGCGTTCAAAAATGGAGTTTCCAGGTGAAGCAAAATGGAGGGGAAGGATTTATTGAGATGAATTGATTTCCGATTCTCTCATATTCCTGCTGTAAATTAAAGTATTTCATGTCGAATAATTTGGATATGTTTTAGAAGATAAAATTTAATATCTAGGAATAGATGGTAAGAATTTATTAAGAAAATATATGTTACAAGAAATATTGCAGTAGATATCAAGAGTAAAAGATAATTATTTGTGTTTATAAGAACTCTAATAATACTTTGTAGGGTGTGCCTCGATTTCTTCCATAAAAACTCGAATCTTATAACGTTTTAAATAAAGAAAATTAAATACCTCTAGATTAGGATGATGTTCAATGAAAGAAATAAAAATATACACACACACACACACACACACACTCACACACATATATATATATATATATATATATATATATATATATATATATATATATATATATATATATATATATATATATATATACATATATATATACATATATATATATATATATATATATTCAAATAAGTCATATATACTTTTGATACATTAATGTCTGGATTCTCTCAACGACCTTGGGATCAAAGCCACAGGCGAAATCACTCAAAGACAAGAGCTTGTGTCCGGCCGGGAACTGAACCCGGGTCGGCAAGCTTGTATAGACAGTGACTAAACCACTTGGCCGCGAAGAAACATGAAAATCAATGACAATTCTTCTGTACTTATACCTGTCGAATTCAAGTGTTTAGTACTTAGAATTGAAATCAAGCCATCTTTTCCATCGTAGCTAATTGGTAGTTTGTTAATTGGCATTCAATTAATGATAAATTTTGCATATTTAGACGTGTTTTCATATTCAAATAAGCCATATATTTTTTTGATACATTAATGTCTGGATTCTCTTAACGACCTTGGGATCAAAGCCCCAGGCGAAATCACACAAAGACAAGAGCTTGTGTCCGGCCCGGTGGTTTAGTCACTGTCCATACAAGCTTGCCGATCCGGGTTCGATTCCTGGCCGGACACAAGCTCTTGTCTTTTTGTGATTTCGCCTGGGTCTTTGATCCCAAGGTCGTTAAGAGAATCCAGACATTAATGTATCAAAAATATATATGGCTTATTTGAATATGAAAAACACGTCTAAATGTGCAAAATTTATCATTAATCGAATGCCAAGTAACAAACTACCAATTAGCTACGATGGAGAAGATGGCTTGATTTCAATTCTAATTACAAAACACCTGAATTCGACAGGTATAAGTACAGAGGAATTGTCATTGATTTTTATCTTTCTTCGTGGCAAAGTGGTTTAGTCACTGTCTATATAAGCTTGCCGACCCGGGTTCGATTCCCGGCCAGACACAAGCTCTTGTCTTTGAATGATTTCGCCTGGGGCTCTGATCCCAAGGTCGTTAAGAGAATCCAGACACTAATGTATCAAAAATATATATGTCTTATTTGAATATGAAAAACACGTCTAAATGTGCACAATTTATCATATATATATATATATATATATATATATATATATATATATATATATATATATATATATATATATATATATATATATATATATATATATATATATATATATATATATATATATATATATATGTGCGTGTGTGCATATATATATATATATATATATATATATATATATATATATATATATATATATATATATATATATATATATATATATATATATATATATATATATATATATATATACAGAATTTTCTACCTCATACTTGGGATCGAACGCTGGCCCCTTCTAATGAAAGGCCAGGTCGAAACCAACCATGCCACGAGAGGACATAAAAGAAATCGGAACCTAACTGCTACCCAGTAGTCCAGGATTTACCTGGCCTTTCATTAGAATTAACTGCATACCTAGAATTTAAAACCAAAAACAGGGCATTCCTGTTAAGGGGCCTAGAGAGGGCCCCCGCCCCGAAAAAATCCAAATCTCATATCATTTTGTAGGGGTCTTGCTGTAAGTTCATATATTAACAGATAAAAACAAACCATAAACCATAAACCATGAACCATAGATTTTTTGAAAGTAAAATGTTCTCAGCAACCACAAAGAGTTAAGGGGTGGTCCTGAGCTCGTTGGAAAGGTCTCCCAATGTATAGGAGGTGTGGCGATGGGCGTACCCCTCACCATGAGGGGTAGGGACACGAGAACCATAAAATAAAGGGTAATCGTTTCTCAGGAACTACATATAGTTAAGAGGTGTTCTTGAGCTCTTTGGGAAGGTCTAAAGAGGCTCGTTGTATATAGCACTCGACCTTACTCTCAGACACCTATTCAGGCCGTCGATGCCTGAAAGCGTTTCGGGTGACATTTAACTCATACGGTATCTTCTTAGATGGGAATATTAGTTTTCATTGATTTTGCTGTCGTGCAGTGGCCAATTTCCTTTCCTTGCCATTACATATTTGAAAAGAAAATGATAATCCAGATGATATGTTACATCTTACAATATTGCCTCCCTTTAAGTCATTACTCCAATTATTTGATTAATACAATTAATATGCCATCCATTTTAATATTACATAAGAGTTCCGGGAACTATTGTTTTTGTGAATTTGTAGTCCTGTTTGCTTTTATAACTTTTATATGACACAAATGTCTGTTTTTTGGGAAGCTTTTGGGAGCCATATCGTTTATGCAATTTTTATATAAAGTCTTGAAGTCATGTTAGGATTTCTCGTCAGACATGAAGCAAGGTTTTAAGATGCCGATGTTATTATTGTAAAAACAATTCAGGTCACACATCTTAAATCAAAGAGGGTTCATTTGAAAATGAATGATCCGAAAATATATAAATAAATGAAAACAAGTAATATGAAAAATTTATCAACTCATTCATAGACCAATCACAGGTAACTGGAAACCATCCCAGACTTGTGAAGGATTGTGAAAGTAGATTAGGAATAGCTGGGGAAGAGTTCAAAAGGCAAAAGAATAATTTCTAAGATGATAGTAATATGCACATTCTTGTGCTTATTTTGAAAATTATAATTTACGAGTGTTATTGAAAAAGCTATGTTAAACGATTCATGACTTACAACCAAACACATAAGATGCAATGGTGAGGGACTGGTTTATTTTGATTTTAGGTATACATTCTGAACTCGATTTTAATAAATACAGCTATTTCGGAGTCAACTCTTACCGTCTTTATAGTTGTACCACCCGTGTGTCACACGAGTGTATATAGTAACGACATTTCTCTTTTTTGTACATATAATCCTTTTTATCTTCGCTCTCCCCGTGCACTTACGGCAACTTGTCTTAACCTATCTGCACATTACAATATTAACTGTTAAGAGAATTGGTTGCCAGTTTGACAAGAAATGGCATGTCTGTATTTTGTGGCCTTCTTACAGGGACCTATTGTATATATATATATATATATATATATATATATATATATATATATATATATATATATATATATATATATATATATATATATATATATATATATATATATATATATATATATATTTATACATGTGTATATATATATATATATATATATATATATATATATATATATATATATAATTGTATATATATATATCTATATATAAATATATATATATATATATATATATATATATATATATATATATATATATATATATATAATTGTATATATATATATATATATATATATATATATATATATATATATATATATATATACAATTATATATATACATACATATATATATATATATATATATATATATATATATATATATATATATATATATATATATATATATATATATATATATATATACATATATATAAATATATATTCACACATATATATATATATATATATATATATATATATATATATATATATATATATATATATATATATATATATATATATATATATATATATATACATGAATATATGTGTATATATATATATATATATATATATATATATATATATATATATATATATATATATATATATATATATATATATATATATATAAATTGTATATAGAGTTGTTTATCTATTAGGCTCTAATTTTTAGGAAACACTTATAATTTGGATAGTGGGTATGATGAAAAATCCTGTTCTCATAATGATCACCCATGTGTTGATAAGATACGTTATTATTAACCTCAAGTCATTTTAAATAATTAACCTTGACTCAATTTAAAAATTTTTATTTATCGATAACCTAATTTTATCCCCAAATTCCGCTCCTTTATATTCTTTTGTCCAACAATTTTCCTTTTTTAGACCATAGTTATTTTTGATTACCCTTTTGTAATTTGGAGAGGAGTACCATTGAAGCAAGAGGAGCAACCCCATATTGGCTAAGAAAAAAGTCTTGTGATTTGAACTTGCGAGGACACTTCAGCAGTAAAATATTTTGACGGCAAAGGTGTAAGAAAAGAAAATAAGATGAGGATAACGGTGGCTTTCTGATAAGACCTCAGGGTAAGTAGTAGCCACTAATAAGTTATTATTTTATATTTAAGTTTTTCCTTAGTTGCCCCTAGTATCTGTGTGTTTACGAATTTTATGCCTTGAAATTACAAAACTCAAAACAGAATTAAGAGTGTTGCAGGTGTTTCTAAACTTTGAACGTTAGTACTAAAATAATTTTCCAAAAATCATCAAAAAGATCATTTTTGGTTTCTCAATTTTATTGAAACTGCTCATGTTTACTAATATTTTTAGTAAATTCATACAGATATTCCGTTTCCTTATAATAAATAAAAAAAACAACTGAGCGTGACACTAATAATCAAATCAAGAAAATCCTTTATATCTGTAGTGTTACACCAAAAGCCATCTTATGAGAACGATATTTCACGATAGTTGTGTAAATAACTACATTTTAGAAAATGTGTTATGAAATTTGTAGTATGTTCAATTAAATCCATGCCAAAAATCCTTTCTCTATTGCAAATAAAAGCTAACATATCCTTTTTAGTATTTTTTAGTGTATGAAGTCATATCATTTTAATTTCACAGTCTCATGGTTACAAACTATCAGACAACCTATTACACGTTAAATATACAATGAAAGTTTCAGGTCAAAATCTGCAATTTTGTGCAACAAATTATTATATCCTTAGCACCACCTAAACACATGACTCTCCTTCTAATTAGGGGTAGCAGGAATGAAAAGTATCCATGCATCATTTTTCCTGGCCTTGTGAGGATGCTTGCTTTCATGCACTAATCATTTTGTACATCAGCCATTTCAAGTAAGAATTCATCAGTATAGAATTGTTAGTAGGTCTACCGGTCCATCTGTCCACTTACCGGAAGCTGAAGATACAGGACCTCCTGTTCCTTTCTTCAATGTCTGGTTTTATCCTTAGGCACCTTTTCCTTTGTCCAGACATTGCTGCTCAGCAATTGTGTAACACTCTCAGCTCCCTCATGCACCTCATCTAAGTTAACGTGTTAAACATAAGTCTCGTATAAATGTAGAATGAATGGCATTTTTACCTCTTTTCTTTTACCTTCTCAAGGGAATACAGCAACAGCAATCATTGCAAGTGTGTTGGACTTATGATTCTAGTGGGCTACACAACGCAGTGCCATTCTTTTAAACTAAAAGGCTATGATGGACCAGTGCCAAACAGATCATTTCCATTAGTATGTATAGCTGGACATTATAAACTCCATCTCTTGTTATGATGATAGGTCTTTTCTGTACTAGTATTGGCTCTCTTTTACTGGCTGAAGCTTCCCTTGATAGGCTTTTCATTCTTCTGTTTTTTGCTTCAATGTAATTAACTTTAAAGTGAATGAGATTTTGAATAGAATTTCAGTATTCAATATTTTCTAACCTGAGCATTTAAAAGTTCCAGTACTCTAGTGATTAAAAATTATAACTTTCTAGAGAGCTGAACTGATTATTGACTCACAATTATTTCCGTATCAAAATGTTATTGAATAAATGTAATGAATGTTTCTTTTGCTTTAGTTAGCATTGCATATCAATATTAACCCTTCAACATAGCCTAAATAAAAGAAAACAAACTTGGAAATCAATACATTTCTATAAAAGCCCAAGAGAAAATATATCAATATACCTTACAAGCAAAATTTCATTTGAGAGACTGACTATTAAAAATGTGAAAGGAAAATGACATTATCGATACGCTGCATGAATCTCAAGTTTTCGTGTGACTTTTGAATAATTTATGGTTTCCAGGGTCCACTGGAAACTTGGTTCTGGAAGAATCCTTACAATGATGTTCAGAGAACATTTTCATTCCGGAAAGTGTGAAAATCCGATGCCGAAAGAGATTTCGGGGTTAAATATGACGTAATTTTAATAAAGTAATTATGGTGACACGATTATGTCGTTTAAAAAGAGATTCTTGTTGATGTTTTTTGATTTGAGAGACATACTTGAAGTAATCTTTAAAATGATTTAAAATTTTTCTGTCAGATTTGTACATGATTTAGTATAATGAAAAACATATATTATATGGTTTCAGAATGTTACAAAAAGTGAAGGAAGTCAAATGTTTAAACTTTGAACCTATATCCTTCTTGGCTCACTTTCATCCTTTGCCTAGGGTGGGGGTGATATCTTCGATAGTCCTATACAGTTAATATTTTAATGTGTTCAGTGAAATTGAACTATCTTAATCGTTTAGTAATTTTCCATAAATAACATTTAAATCTGGCAACTGCTTGAGACTAATGAACATTGTGGTAAGAATATAAGTCCCATATTCAGTTTTCTACTGTTTAAAACAGCCACAATATTTATTTGATTTTGAACTGTTCCTTTCAATAACAAAAATAATCTTATAACATTACACGGGGTATAGTGAACATACCAATTTTATTATATTAGCTATATTTACATAACTCTATTTGTAATGTCACAATATTATAGAAAAAAATAAGCTAGTACAATAGACGTGAGATATAGCTAATTTAAATATTTAATATTGATGCATATGAGAGCATAATCCATGCATCTGAAATTGATATACAC
>NC_090729.1:13137687-13157687 GCF_036898095.1 Palaemon carinicauda
CCCACATTCACCGTTTGTGGCAAGTGCCATATGGCCTCTAGGCTTAGCGCCTATAAGCCAAGAATAAGAGATAGGAGTTAGGGGATAGGACTATGTTAACCTGGCATAAATAAGCCTGGATTTAATATCACACAAATATTCTCAATAAAGAAATATGTTGTATAGTGTTTCACATAATCCCTGAAAACATCCCTGCCTGCAGGAATTGACTGCTGGGCCGACTTAGTGCTTGGTAAGCAGTAAGGAGGCTCCCCAGCTGCTATTTCTGTAGACTAGTAACTAGCTACCAATAGGATAGATAGGGCCTCCCTGACTAATCATTCTTTTATAGATTCTGTTATTAATCTTTCTATCTTTGATTATAACTTTGTTTGCAGACTTAGGGGTTAAAGGGTTAGACAACCCAACCCGGCATACTGTCTTGGCTTGGAAGAGGGTTCATGAACTGATCTTAATAGAGATAGAAGCAATGGCTACAGGTTAGATAGAAACTCACCCTGACCTGAAAGCTTGCATGGAAATCGACCATCCAAACCGGTAACAGACTCAGGAAGAGACAGAACAAGACAACCACGAATGGACCCAAGTGGCAAGGACGGAGAAACAAGCCAAGAGGAACCCTGTCACTGCTGAAACTGGACCCCAAACATGAACCGAAGAAGGAAGGAAGACTACAACTCCTGATCAGCAGAACATCGGAAAGAGCTACTAATTTAAGGTAGTAGCTAGTAACTCTTCATAGGCTTTCAAAGTAATATTGGTCTTCGAGCAAAAACACAAAAATCTCAATATTGTTGCTAAACCAAACTGTCAATGTCAATGGTCAATCTCCATTAAGGATGCCAGAGCTCTCATTACACTAAGAGGCACCTCTGACATTCACCTGAAAGAACTCAGAGAGGAAGAAAAGATTAAGAAGGGTGTAGTTGTAGGCTACCCAACTGACATGATGGACAGTCACCTGACAAAACTCTCCAACATAACAGCGGCAGAAAGCATGCCCAACAAAGCTAGATACCTAACAAATGCTATCCTTGTCACTTTCAAGGGGCCACACCCTAAGAAAGTAGGTCTTGGGATTTTTGGAAACTTCGGGGTAAAGAAGTATTACCCAGACACCTTAAGATGTTACAACTGCCAGAAGTTTGGTCACCATAAAGACCAAAGCTAAGCAAAATTCCCCACCTGTGCAGTATGCAGCCAGAGGCACCCAACCTAGGACTGCATCGACAAGAAGGCAGTGGGGATACCTACAACCACTAAATAACCCAGATTTAAGAAATGCCACATTGCCATGGCTTGGGGATATCCTGAAAGAGTTGTTAGGGTAATTGCAGCACCCCAAAAGAAAAGAGAGGAGCGAAGAGGAAGAACAGCTGCCAAACCTCTCCCAACGAGGAGATTCTACTCTCAGGATGAGCTAAGAAGAGGCTCTTCCAGGGCTAGATCCTCCTCAAGATCCCCTAACTCCACACCCCAGGCTCCGAAACCCTTAACCAGAACCATCTTTATGAAGACCACGGTTTTTAGGGAAAGGCTGACTAACCTTGTCACACAGGCTGTGACAGGAAAGATCAGTGCTGAAACTATTGCAGCCAGCATTGTGGAAGTGCTCAAGGATTTCCTTTCCAAACCCAAATTCTCCCCCCACCCCTCACTCTAACGCTATCCAAGAGATCACCTCCCACGTCACAACACCCACACCTTCCACTCCATTACCAGTCTCACCCGTACCTTCCACATCCGCCTCATCAGAACCCATCCCCATCATCCCACTCACCTAGGCCACCATCACCTCATCCACTCTATCAACATAGGTTAAGGCAATTGTCTTTGCCCCTAGGGATCCAGGACAATACTCTTCAACTTACACTCAGGAATGGAGATCCATAATTGAAATTCAGCTGGAGTGAGACCTAAAATGGGCTTTCTAATTACAATCTGCAAAACAGACATAGATTTCATGCTGTTGCAAGAAACGTTCCTAAGAACTGGCAAAAAGCTCAAAATTGCAGGTTACAATCCCTACACTACCCCCACAGGTAGGCACAGACAAAGGGCTAGCTACACTAGTTAAACAACAATACTAACAACAAGGTTACACAACCTAATTCCTTGTGGTAATAATGTAGAGATGCTGGCAGTAACAGTAACATTACTGAACTATAAAGTAGACATATACAACATCTACAGGAAAATATACAGAGAAGGGCCAGGAGAGCTGCAACTGACACAACTCTTTGCATATAAAGAAAGGTCACCACCGCTTATATGTGGGTATTTTAATGCATATTATCCCATATTATCATCCCCATCGACAACAAACCCTTCAGAAGAGCACATAGCCTTCACCCCAGAAGAGTTTAAAGGAGTTTCCCTACTAGACACAGGGCAACCTACACACTTAAGAGGAGGCAGACGAGATATGACTTTAGCCACAACTGTGATAAGGCACCTAACAAGATGGTGAGTCCACTTAACCCTGGTTAGTGATCACTTTGCCAAAGTAACAGAATTGGAGATAGAAAAGCTACCTCCAATTCCACCACCTCCACCAAGATGGAATCGAGACCTGACGGACTGGGTCTGCTTCTGACTGGCCATAGAGGAATGGGCAGTAAACTACAATCCTCCAGAGGACATAGACCAACAAGAAAAGGACCTAGTTGATGCAATTCCCATCTTAGCTAACAAAGCAAGGCCCTTGAAGGCAGTAAGAGGAAACTTCACATACAAGGACTCTTGATACAACTGCCTTGAAGTAAGGGGACTCAAAACACGGCTCAATAGGGTCACATAAATCTACAGAAGAAGAGCCAGAGTACAGAATAGAGAGCTACTGTAAATGGTTAAAAATGATGTACAACATAGAATCCATGAAATAGGAATAGAAAAATATATGGAATGGTCCACAAACTTATCACAGTATACAACGCACAGTAGCTGGGAAAAGGAAGACACCAGTTGCAATACACCCACACTCACAATAGGAGGCAGAAAGAATTGCAACAACCTTCACAAAGAGAACAAAATCAGATAATCTCTCCCCTGAAACCAGAATGCTACGGGAGCAACTGAGGCCAGGTAGATGGGAGGAAATTGACACAGCCTGTCAGCTACAGGATGGCACAGACACCCCATACACAATTAAGGAGTTAAGGGCAGTGCACAAATCAGGCAAAGACACTGCGCCAGGGGCAGACAGGATAACTTACACCATGATCAAACACATGGGTCTAGTAGCAGAAACCGCAATTCTTTAGGGTAATGAACAAGGCACACCTTGAGTACACAAGGCCCCAAGCCTGGAGGCAACAAGACACACAGCCGATCACCAAGCCAAAGGATCAAGGGAATCCAACGCTAAAAGCTCTAGTATCCTGCATGGAAAAGAAAGGAGAAAAAAAAAGTACTAAACAGAATGAAGTACAAAATTAATCCCGTAGACGAACAGCTATATGTATATCAGGAGGGAATTGGAACCTCTGAATGTATTACTGACGTTCTCAGCTGTATTAACCAAAAGAAAGCAAATATAGTCTTCATAGACTTTGAAAAAGCCTGAGCTTGCCAGCCCAGCAGGAGTGCTGCAATCTGTGGCCAGTAAAGGAGTAAAAGGTCACATACTAGCTTGGACAAGAACTATGTAAGTAAGATAAGCTAGAGACAAATTCTAAAGAGTGATATCAGCATTCTATGAATTGGAAAACGGCACACCTCAAGTAGAGATTCTCAGTAACCTTCTTTTCATCATTCTCATGGAAAACATAGCCTCTCTCCAACTCCCTGGAGGAGTAGAGATATTTATCTATGCAGATGACGTATGTGTAATAGCTCGAGGATCAGTCAGAATGGTAAGAATGCAGAGAATACTGAACGACATCAACCAGAAGTTCAATGAGTCGGGACTAAAAATAAACATAGGCAAAACCAAGGCAATGGTGATTAAAGCCCGAAACCCCTTTCATCCACTCACAATAGGAATGGAACCCCTAAAGTGGGTGGACAACTAAATATACCTGTTAGTTGTAATAGACAAAGAACTCACCTTCAAGGAAGAAATTAATATCTCAAGGAAAAGGTAAATGCCAGACTGACAGCCATGAGATACATGCCTATGATCAATGATGGAGCAAATGGGCATATTCAAAAGAAGTACTATCTAGTCTGTTCCAAAATTCTAGTAGACTATGCTGCTCCAACCATAACAAACCTGACAGACACCCAAAAAGCTACGGTAGAAGTAATTCAAAACAATGCCATCAAGTTCATGCTAGGATCCCCTATATGGACAAGACTGTGCAACATGAGGATAGAAACTGATATGCCATCACTACAAGACAGGATTGCAAAGAGAAAAGCATCCACAATTGCAAGCATGTTCCTCTCAGACAGACTCGATAACAGAAAAGAGAGAGCGAGAGGAACTATCAAAACACCCAGAGGATAAACCCCAAGCTCCTATGGCAAGGACCATAGCAACAACATAAAAAGTCTGGGCTTAGCTGAGGATATTATGCAACCAAGTCCAGACTCAGGACAGGGAGCACAACACATCTCACCATGGAAGAGAGAGGTGGCAACCTTCAGTTACACTACGCTTCCTAGGGCAAAGGAAGACTGAACAATGGAGGAACTTTGGAATGCAGCCCAGTCAGCAATCCAGATTGCGGAAAAAGCCGGGGCGCAGACCTATTATACTGATGGTATTGTAGACCATGGAACCCAGACAACAGGAACTGCAGTATTCTCCAGTAACCTTATGGCCTACTGGAGGACATCCAATAATGGCTGCACCATGCAGACAGAGCTTGTTGCAATTAAGCAAGCACTACAATACTCCATTGAAAATGAGGAAGGACCAGTAGTCATGCACACTGATTTTAGATCTTCAATGCAAGCCTTGCAACAGGAAAAGAATAAAGAAAACAAGGCTCTGCTAGCTGATATGAAAACACTACTATATCAGCACAATGAAAGAGGTAGACCTGTAACTGTCAACTGGATTCCAAGCCACATTGAGATACCAGGGAATGAAAAGGCTGATGAGCTAGCCAAAAGCACCAGGTACATAGAAAGTGTACAGGTTCACATACAGCCTACACTGCAACAAATTAAAAATAGAATAAAGCCCCAACTCCAGGAGAATTTAATCAAAGAGCTAAACAAGTGGATAGGGAATGGCTCTCCCTCTTCCACATGGTACAATTGGGCCACAGAGCTAGACCCTTCCCAATTGACAGATACACCCCAAGAGAGCAGGCTGTATGCATACACAGGCTCAGGTGGGATTACATGGCAAGCTGGGAGATGTTGGATAATATCCAAAGACCCTGTGAACATTGTGACGTCATAACACAACAGATCCTCCTGCACTACCTAATGGAATGTAGGGAGACAACACAGCTGAAGCGTGACCTGC
The DNA here is from genome assembly GCF_036898095.1 of Palaemon carinicauda. Taxonomy (NCBI): domain Eukaryota; kingdom Metazoa; phylum Arthropoda; class Malacostraca; order Decapoda; family Palaemonidae; genus Palaemon; species Palaemon carinicauda. The sequence continues at coordinate 13,143,110 of NC_090729.1, forward strand.
AAATAAACATCAACTTACCACAATCCTGGCAGTCTGCAGCCACACTGCGAAGAGCAATTGTCAAAGACCTAGAGTTACACAGACAATTGCTTTCAAGACTACCTCCACCGAGGTAACACGCTCTGGAATTCCCATCTAACCATCTCATCCCCTCACCGTAAGGCCCTATACACATCATCCTCTGTATACTTTCATACCTACTCTACTACTGAAATACTCCGCAGGGACCCTATGGAATAAATGGCTGGACAACCCCACCTATGATCTTTTTCTACTTTTCAAAGGCCTTACACCCCACTTCTAACTACCACTATCCGTGACATGATGGCCCTCTCCCATTACCACCATCATCCTTACTCTGTTCACATCTGTCTCTACTATTAGAAACCTTTCAAATTTCCTTTTATTTTATATAACAACCTTCTAAACCGACCGACCACAGAGCCGGGAGAGAGACACCTGACTGAACACCGCTCATGTTTAGAGATATTCTTTAACTACACCCTTTGTGACTTTGAAAGTTTGTGACTACACACAACGATAATATATATATTGATGAAGAAAAGAAGATTGAAACAATATTTATCATCAGAAGTCATATTTCTACATATTAATATCTTATATCTAAAAATATTCAACTCCATGTGTCCCTCGCTGCATAGAAGTTTGAAAAGTCCACTCCACCTACTTCATAAGAGTTATGTATATTATTTTGTTTTGGTGTGCCGTGAGTATTCAGTGGATTTTTTTTTTTTTCTTTTTGAAAATACTTAGGTTTAATCTTAAGTATAGTTTTATTTTATGTTTGTTGGATTTTATTTTAATGTTAATGTCTTTTTAATGTTTAGAAAACTTTATGAGTAGATTTTGCATAATCTTCGTCGTATACAATAGTTGAACTCAACAATGCGCACTCATCTTACTCTTTAATGTTTGCTGAAAGATATTCTGTTCAATTCAATTATGATAAAATTAGCATGAAGCAGGCTGCTTTACCGACAAAATCTTTACCATATAATATTAAAATAGAATCTCGATATTTATGCACAGCTCCTCCACAGTAAATTTCAATAATCGCTCTTATATAGAGTCTTAATACTGAAACACTTTTCCGATATAATTATAAGTAATGAGGCCCTTAAAAGTCGTACATGAATGGCAGAAGCAGAGATCCTGTCTAATTACTGCACTCTATCAAAATGCATTATAGAGTATATACTGACGTTATACGATCTATCCCCAAGTAAGGATGAACAAGAGACGTTCATTAGGTCACTAAGACTGTGAAAAATATAATAAATAATTAAATTTTTTAGGATATAATACTGGGCGTTTCTCCAAAGGAAGAAAAATCATAACAATGGCTCAAGAACACATACTCACATACTACCGTTCTGGTCTTCGTGTCACAACTGCTCTTCTGCATTTTGGCAGTTATATCGTCACCTCTTCTTCAAGACATTATATGGTCGCCTCTGCTAAACTTATTATTTCGTTTATAGCTTTGGGTTTGAAAAGGTTAGTCAAGAAAACATTTACCATGAATCAGCCAAATTAACTTTATGAACATGAACTTTAGCCACAATAAAGTAATGATAGTAAATTTAAATATCTAATCACAACTTGGTGATTACGATTCATGAGAAGTAGAAGGAACTCAAAAATAAACTCCTAAATCCCATGCTTAACAGGAAACAAAATATTTTAAAAGGTATCCGAGAGTTTATGTAAATAAAAGAGAAATAACATACTGTCAAGTAAACAATAAATGTGAAATATATCTTTGATATATTTTGTATACAAAGTGCTTTCTTCATTCCATCGATCCACCCAACCCTCGGCCTTCCTCCTGTACTTCTCCCATCAACTCTTGTATTCATCCCCTTCTTTAGCAGACAGCCATTTTCCATTCTCTCAACATGGCCAAACCACCTCAACACATTCATATCCACTCTAGCTGCTAACTAATTTGTTACACCCATTCTCACCCTCACTACTTTGTCTTAACCCTCTTTACTTGAGATACACCAGCCATATTCCGACACTTCATCTCAAATACGTTGTATTTCTGTCTCTCTATCACTTTCATTCCCAACAACTCCGATCCATGCATCACAGTGGATAAAATCCCTTTCTCATATAGAACTCTCTTTACATTCATGCCCAAACCTTTATTCGTCACCACTCCCTACACTGCACCCAGCACTTTGCATCCTTCATTCACTCTCTGTAGTACATCTACGTCCACTCCACCATTTGCTGCAAAAACAGACCCCAAGTACTTGAACTAATCCACCTCCTCAAGTAATTCTCCATTCAACATGACAACCAACCTCGCACCACCTTCCCTTCTCTTACATCTTTATAACCTCACTCTTACCCACATTAAATCTCAACTTCCTTCTCTCACATACCCTTCCAAATTCTGTCACTAATCGGCCAAGCTTCTCTTCCGAGTTTGTAACCAGTACAGTATCGTCTGCAAACAACAACTGATTTGTCTCCCATTCATAATTATTCCAAGCTATCATTTTCAATCCTCGTCGAGGCACTAGAGCCTTCACCTCTTTCACCATTCTCTGAACATACAAGTTGAACAACCAAGGCGACATCACACATCTCTCTTTCAGCCACACTCTTACCGAAAACCAATCGCTGACTTCATTTCCTATCCTAACACACTCTTTACTACCTTTTTGGAAACTTTTCACTGCACGCAAACAACCTTCCACCAATTCCATATTACCTCTTCTCATTTCTGATTGCTTTCCTATCAACTCTATCATACTCTTTCTCCAAATTCATAAACACAACATACACCTCCTTTTCATTTGCTAAATATTTCTTGTATATCTGCCTAACTGTAAAAATCTGATTCATACATCCCTTACCTCTTCTAAAACCCTCCTGTAATTCTTAGATTACATTTTCTTTTTTATCCTTAATCCTATTTATCAGTATTTTACCACTTTCCCACCATCATCTTCTCCCACGGCAACTGACACAAAGGGCCTCGGTTAGACTTCACCATATCTTGAGCGTTTTATCCAAAATTTCTCCATTCATCATCTCCTACTTCGTGCTTCATAGTCTTACCCAATGTAGGCCTGGGTATTCCAACTCTTCTATAACATGTGTAGCCAAGCTGAATGTTTGATGAACTAATCTCTCTTGCCGAGTGCGAAGAGCTTGCCCAACCCATACCTATCTACCCTTCATCATGATCTCATCCAAATATGGCACTCGAGTAATCTCTTATACTTTCATTATTAATCCTGTCATGCCATTTTACTCCCAATATCCTTCTGAGGGCTTGACTCTCAAATCTACTAAGTCTATTGGAGATTTTTTCATTGCCATACCATGACTCATGTCCATATAGCAAAACTGATCCTATTAAATTGACTTATAATTTGATTTTTGTATTTAATTTCATGTTATTCAATTTCTAGAATTCACTTAACCTAGCCATTGTTTGATTTACCTTTTTACAATCTTTCACTAAACTCTAATCCTAAAGACACTGTAATTAGAGATCATAGTTCCTATATATTTCAGTTATTCTACCTCATTAATCTTTTCTTCCTTTCAATAATATTTTATCTTACATTGCATATTTCGTCCTCATCATCTCTGTCATTCTTCTATTTATCTAGAGACCAGCCTCATGTGATATTTCATGTATTCTGGTAAGCAAGCTTTGCAAATCCTGTTGTGTTCCGGTAAAATGGAGGAGAATCATCAGTATACTTTAAGTCTGCAAATTTCCTATCACCATTCCAGTGTCATTCGTTTGCACCATCTCCAACTGTTTTATGCATTACAAAATCCATGAAAAGGCTAAACAACATAGGTGATATCATATTTCATTGGATTACTCTTCCGTTCACTGGCAATTCATTTCGTAAGACTCCGTTAGCATTAACTTTGCACTTGCTATGCTCATGAAAAGACTTAATGAAATTCACGTACTTAAGAAGAACTCTATGATAACGCAGGATTCTTCACAAAATTAGCCAGTGAACACTATCAAAGGCTTCTTCATATCCACAAATGCCATCAAAAGTGGATTTCAATATTCTACTCTTTTTTTGTTTATATCTGAAAATGAGAATTTTTGTAGTGCAAATGCTACCTTTTCGAAATACTGCTTCATCGGCTCTCAGATTTTCATCACTCTTTCTCTCCTATGTCTATAGAAGAACTATACTATATATTTTCATTACAACTGACGTAATTGGTATGCCTCTAATTTTTTTAGTCATTCAGGTCTCCGTTTTTTAGGTCATTTTCACCAACACTCTTAAATGTCATTTTTCAAGTTTTGCCTCCTCTTGCCGCATTCTACGAAATATATGTGTGTCTTTGTCTATGTCTGTATGCTGCTAAATCAAAGTGGAGAACGACCTTCAAGAGCTACTTTAGTTAAAAAATTGCTTTTAGCTTTCAATTGTATTAGAAGTATAAAAAAGAAAAAGGAACATGAATGTAGAAGTTTTTGTCATTTTCTTGCTAATGTTATGATGGTACCCACGCTTGTGAGTTTACAGCATTGAAGGATTTTTTTTTTTTTTTTTTTTTTTTTTTTTTTTTTTTTTTTTTTTTTAGATCTTGCTCCGTTACGCCTTATTTATAGTCTAACTCAAGATTTTGTAGTATTGCTTGTCAGTCATGAAAACATTTGTATTCTAAATGGTCTCACGAGCGTTCCATACAACTTCGTCCTTGTCACACCTTAGAATTTCACTACTATGAGACATGTAAATGATCAATCAATATATTTTTTGTATTTAAATTAATACCTTATGTGATATTTTCCTTTTGTTCAATATCTGATTAGTTTTCTTTGACCTCAACGTGTTTATGAATAGTAATGTGGGGATTATTACGAATTGTTGATCTTTTTAAATTTATCTAATTTTTCCCATATTTATCAAAATATAGATAGTAAAATCTTAAGTGAAAGTAACAAATAAAATAAATTCACTCTATTATAAATTTGTATTTATTAGTAATTTAGCAATGAAACAAAATTATTTACCTCTGAAGAAAATCAATATGGGGGAAAATTCAATTTATACATTACTTTACGTGAATAAATCCGTGACAGATATCGCGTTGACGATGAGGAACTGTATCCTATTTTATTAAAGGAAAGAGGGATTAGGAAATTATACTTAGGACGGCGAAGGGATCTTGCAATATATATATATATATATATATATATATATATATATATATATATATATATATATATATATATATATATATATATATACATATATATATATATATATATATATATATATATATATATATATATATATATATATATATACATACATATATATATATATATATATATATATATATATATATATGTATATATATATATATATATATATATATATATATATATATATATATATATATATATATATATATGTATATATATATATATATATATATATATATATAGCATAGTAAAAAAAAGGACAATCATAAAAGAAATATTTCAAACTGCTAAAAAAAGTTGGATATTCGGTTTCCTGGATTTCGGCTTTAAAGATTTCCAAGGGACTTCCATTTCTAGTTTACATACAGCCGAAGGATATACCAAGCCGGAAGACCGAAAAGCTAAACAAATATCAGGGTTATGCACTAACACTTATCCAATTCTATGAAGGCTTAAGGTAAAACCTAATTTTTTATATACATATAAACACACAAAGACATACACACGCATCTATATATATATATATATATATATATATATATATATATATATATATATATATATATATATATATATATATATATATATATATATATATATATATATATATATATATATATATATATATATATATATATATATATATATATATATGTATATATATATATATATATATATATATATATAATTTATATATATATATATATATATATATATATACATATATATATATATATATATATATATATATATATATATATATATACATATATATATATATATATATATATATATATATATATATATATATATATATATATATATATATATATATATATATATATATATATATATATGTATGTATATATATACTGTATAAATATATATATATATATATATATATATATATATATATATATATATATATATATATATATATATATATATATATATATATATATATATATATATATATACTATACAGTATATATTGAAGAGATGATACCTAGCCCGTACAATGAGCCCCTCTCCTGTTGATCATGTGTCGACCAATACCAAAAGGTGATTTTTTAATCCATTGTTTTAAGATTCCTGTTAAGAACCACAGTGAGTAAAATAAGTGTTAATATTACTTAGGAGTAATTACCCAGTTTGGCTTGAAGTGTGCTTAAGAGACGTTTTCATATTCAGTGTTTTATATATTACTGCCTGGGGGTTATATAAACCTTCTCAGAATTCCTGTATTAATGTTTTAAAGTGTAACAGTTTTAATGTAAAAGCAAACAGGGTAGTTCAGAATTTGAGCGGTTGAATAACTTACCAGTCGTAGTATATGTAATATTATATGTTTTGTAACCAGTCACAAGCCACAGTTTCGTATATTTTTAGAACCTAATCCATAGGAACCTTATCATATAATATATTGGTGTTTAGACCCTGGAGCCTTAATATCATAAAATAATATAATGTAATATATATATATATATATATATATATATATATATATATATATATATATATATATATATATATATATATATATATATATATATATATATATATATAAATATATATATATATATATATATATATATATATATATATATATATATATATATATATATATATATATATATATATATATATATATATATATATATATATAGATAGATAGATATATGTATATATATATATATATATATATATATATATATATATATATATATATATATATATATATATATATATATATATATATATATTTTTTTTTTTTTTTGGGGGGGGGGTGCTCAGACCATGTCGTCCTGATGGAAGTTCCTTTAGGGTAGCTTCCTTGGGTATATTTGACTATGGTGATATTCCCAGATAATTTTACCTTAAGGTATCCAGAATATTCCTAAATAAATCTAAATGGAATATTGCATAATATCAGAGGACGTATTCTTGACATGCCACATAGCTATCTTCACCCCGAAAAGAGTTAACACTTCGAGGAGTCAAGGTGGCAAGAAAACGAAAAGCGAGAATGAAAGGAGAGTCGTTAATAAGGTACATCTCCTATCCCGCTTCGAGTGTGTACATAATTCCGCCGACAGCACCATCTCCATTCCTTATTGCGTACCTCTCCTAATCGGTGTTTCCCTTGTGATTCTCCCATAATCTTGGATTTATTTCAACATTATGGTGCTCTCTCCAGCCTCTTCTGCCTCTGGAAAGTTGAGTATTATCTTTATTATATATAAATGTAAGCTCTTGGTGTTTCGAAATAAATCAAAAGTGATATTAACTTAAACAAGAGCTGTAGCCTACCAGAGGCGTCCAGGACGCTGTTGCTCACTATGCATGAGACATTTAGTTAGCCAGATGACGTTCCCGGTATATATGCTTTAATAAATCAAGCTATGTGGCTTATGATAGGAATTCTTTATATGATGCCGTTAGTATATTCAATTTCAGCGATTAAGGTAACCGATACTGGCCTACGCTAGGCCTCGTAGCCTAGGCATTTAGCCCTAATACTTTCATGCATGATATATGGATTTCCGATTGTTTTAAATTTATGGAAGCTATAGGCATATTTATACATAAAAGATATTGTTGAATAATTATCTTCCAAGATTGTATACGAGAGAGTTTTGGTGATGTAGGTAATCGATTCTCCCCGCTCCTAGGCTAGTAGCCTATTGGGCTTTAATATACTTTCATACACTTCCCCGGTTGTTCTTTTCTCCTCTGGAGACTAAGTTCAATCCATATTCCCTCTGATTAAGCCTTAGGCTTAATCCTAGTGGTTTTAACTGAATAATATTCAGCTATAACTATACTAGGAGGTTTCTGCCCTAATCCTGTAACCTGAGTGACTGGTTTTAGGTTTGAGCAGAGCATCAGAGTAATTAGTCTGGGGTCTGTATCTTCCTGGCTTAGAGAATGAGATTCCTTTGCTAGGTTAGGTACAGACATAGGAGGCTTAGCCTCCTTAGACCACATCCGAAGATTTCTGTACGATATGATTCCTTCTTCTAGTGATCTAGCAGACTAGTCCAGTGTTGTTGTTTTCGGATTGGAGGATAAGATTCTACATTTCCTAGTGAATAGCAACATCAAACTTTGTTTTGGTATTAAGGAAGGTAGCAAGTATTGCTGACCTTTCTCCCAATAGATAAACCTTAGGCTAGGATGAGCTTTCTTAGCCTCCGGGGTCAATCTCATACTAGAACAAAGTTTGCAGGACCCTCTTGCCATTTCCCCCTCTATCCTTAGTAATAGCCTAGCTATTAAAACTCTTGGCCGGCGTTCTACATCTGTACCTAGAGTAGGTTAGGATGTGGACTGGCTCAGTCCTCTGCCAGCCGGCACGGCAATAACGTGCCGACCGGCAGAGGCCTAACTTCTTTAGAGTGTTCCCCAGATCTCCCTTGGTCTACCATCCATGTCTGTCGGTAGAGCCTGGCAGGCAATGGATAGAAGGAAGCCTGAATATTACCTTCTCCCCTTCCTTATGTTCCCTCTTTCTAGATGGAAGGCTGTAAGGTAGTGCCGCCTTATATCCTTACATCCATGCGGTTTCTCTTGTTAGTGTATTATACTCCTAGCCCGGCTGCCGGCTTAGCGGCCGGCAGCCGGGCGGGTGGAAGTTCTCTGGTTCTGTTTTACTGCTGGCCAGCATAGGTATCACCTACCATTGCCAGCCGGCAACAGCAGCACACCATAAGATTTTCCGGCCGGTACAAGTAGTGGCTGGTGGCCGGCAGCCGGGTGCTGTTGTTTTTCATTTGCCGGCCGGGACACATTCATACTGAGCCAGTGATCTGCCGCCCAGTAGTCTGAAGGTAGTATACCTTTGAAATAGACTAAGGTACATACCGGCTGGCACAGGCTGGCACAGACCAGCACATGCCGGCCGGCAGATATTACATTGTATACAGTAGCCAGTATTTTTACAGTATAGTACATAGTGCATGGAGAAAACTATAGTATAGAATATATTGTAAAAGTAAAGTTTTTTACAACATACTAGATGTTGCCTTGTACAGCCTTTTGTTGAGACTGTACAGGATAGAGAAAGTGAGATCTCTCCTTATTAATTATCCAGTATATTAAAACTCTTACCATGGTGTGAGCTACACCTAATTTCCTCTGGAAAATATAATAAAGGTTATTCTAGAATGAGACTTAACCTTAAAGTTTTAATATCTGGAAGGTTACAGCAATTAGCTGGGTAGGATATACAAGTATGTGTATTTCCGTCTTTCCTTTCTAGCTTAACATTTATAAGCTATATATATATATATATATATATATATATATATATATATATATATATATATATATATATATATATATATATATATATATATATATATATATATATATATATATATATATATATATATATATATATATATATATATATATATATATATATTATTCATAAGTTATCCAGTGATATGTCTTCACTTGATACTCATGGAATTTCTTCTCTTACAGGAGGACCATCCGAAGTGCGGGAGCATGTTCTGCTATGTCCGAAGCAAGAAATTCTGTGGACATGAGTTGTGTAGGAGGAACACAGCATGCGCAGTCTCCAAAGGTGATCTCCGGTATTGGGACCCTTAGGTATGTGCCATATGTTCTAACCTGATTACCGAGGCATTTGACACCCCTAAGTCGGCGTAGTCAAGGGACGCGGCTAGGAAAAAGTTACGAACCTGGGTGAGGGGTTTTCAAAAGAATACTTCAGGCCCCTACCTTCCAAGCGTGAAGATGAGGGCCTATCTTTTTCCTAAGGCATCTGCGGATGCAGTAATTCCTCAGCCTCAGGCGGAGATCCGAACTATTCAGATTCAGGTTGATTCAAAGTCTCGGACGCCCTACAAGACATCCAACTGGACGATAGGATGTCTGAGGTGTCCGAGTACACCGAAAACGACCTTCTGGCAGAATGCTAGGAAGAGGAGCTGACCCATGCTCCTGATACTGAGGAGGAAGAAATCGATGAGCTGTCAACTAAATCGGTTTAGGCCCCAGAACCTATTTCCTCGACATTGTCTGCTATCCCAGATGATCTGTGAAGGACTCTTTCTTCCATCGTTGAAATGATTCAACAAATGCAGAAAAAGAATGGTGAGAAGGAAGCTGCAATGAAGTTAATGATGCGGAGACTTGCAGCATCACGTGGGCCCCAGGAGGAGCTCAACGTGAAGGATCTTCCTTTGTCTTCGGATGCCAATCCATAGAGGTATGCCGAACACATGCCTATGACAACTGGGAAGATTGTCATATTAGAGTTGGGTTCAATTCCCTTTGAAGAAGTGGAATTCTGGCCCAACAAGGAATCATACCTGGACTGCTATGTCCGGCTTAAGACGGAGCTAGCCTCAAAGGAGGAGACGGAGCCGAAAGAGGTCATAGTCTTTGACCATAGTAAGACACAGGCCTTACTAACGAGCTCTATGAAAGAAAGGGGCTTCACAAACTCAAAGATACTAGCTTTGAGTAAGAAGCATCCCTCTTTTGTGGCTTCTCCTACCAGAGCCTTTCCCTTTATGAAAAAGGGATATAAAGCTGCCTTAAAGTTGGTGGAGGCAGGGAAACCATGCCCCTCTTTGGAGGAGTGTAAGCCATTGTCCCTGACCTTGCCCATGGACCAGAAGGACTGGAAAGACGTTCACCTTACCTTCTCAGTCAGGAAGTTGGAGGCCGATATTGCCGGACGTCAGTTCGGTGAGGACCTTCCAAAGCTGTATGATTTTCTCTTGCGCAGGGAGCAAGAGACAAAAGAGAGACTTGCAGCATCGATGACCTTACAGACAACTCTGGAGACGATGGCAAGTGACCCCAAGAATCAGGACATGTTTATGATAGTGGCCAATATCCATCTGGCCACAGTAACTAAGGATCTCTATAGTTTCATCAAAGATAGGAGAGCTTGTAGAGAGTTTGTGTTCGCCTAGGCTGCAGTGAGGCCCGAACCTGGGAAACTGATTTCACCTTGTATATGGGGTAAGGACCTCTTCCCTAATGAAGTGGTCAAGGAGGTAGTGGATAAGGCCGCCACGGAGAATAGGAACCTTCTCCAGAAGTGAGGCCTAACTCTTAAGAGAAGGTCTTCCCAAGATGAAGGTCCCCAACCTAAGAGGAAGACAAAGAAGCCTAGGCTATCCTCTCGGCTAGCTAAGTCTTACATACAGCAGCAACAACAACTTCCAGTGACCACGGTACCTCAGTTGGTGGCACAACCTCCAACCACATACCCTCTAGACGCCCCTCAAGAGGAAGGGGATTCAGGGGGGGAAGCGGTCAACGAGGCAAGCCCTCAAGTCCAAAACAACAGAAGTGAGATGCTTCCTGTAAGAGGGAGACTTCGTCTATTTCGGGATCGCTGGACCTTCGATCCCTGGGCCCACAGACTAATCACGAATGGACTGGGTTGGAGCTGGTACAGCGCTCCACCTCGGTTCCCACACTTCTTCCAACACTCGACCCCCGTTCTTGAAGAATATGTTCGAGAACTCCTGGAGAAAAGAGTAATCCGAAGGGTAAAGTCCATCAAGTTCCAAGGAAGGCTGTTTTGTGCTCCTAAGAAAGACTCGGAAAAACTCAGTCATTCTGGACTTGTCGCCACTCAACAAGTTCATAGTGAACTACAAGTTCAGGATGCTGACGCTTCAACACATAAGGACCCTACTGCCCAAACAGGCATTACACTGTCTCTATAGACTTGTCAGATGCTTATTGGCATGTTCCAATAAATCGTCACCTCTCCTTCTACCTAGGGTTCAAGCTACAAAGAAGACTTTATGCCTTCAGAGCCATGCCATTCGGGTGATATATAGCCCCAAGGATTTTCATGAAGCTTGTGAACGCAGCTGTCCATCAATCACGCCTAAAGGGAATCCATGTAGTGGCCCACCTGGACGACTGGCTGGTGTGGGCAGCATCCAGGACAGAATGCTTGCAAGCCTCCGAGAAGGTGATCTAGTTCCTGGAACATCTAGGATTCAAGATCAACATAAAAAAGTCTCAACTTTCTCTATCTCAAAAGTTTCAGTGGTTGGGAATCTACTGGAACTTACAGTCACACCAACTTTCCATTCCTATGAAGAAGAGGAAAGAAATAGCAGGATCTGTCAAGAGACTTCTAGAATCGCAACGGATATCAAGACGCGAACAGGAGAGAGTGCTGGGCTCTCTAGAGTTTACCTCAATAACAGATTCTGTGCTAAGAGCACCGCTAAAGGATGCAACCGGAGTTTGGAGAAAATATGCATGAAACGCGCGAAGAGATCTGATGAGACCACTACCGACTCGTTTGCGAACGCTTCTCGAGCCATGGTCCAAAGCCAAGCAACTGAAGAAATCGGTAATCTTCAGCCACCTACCCCCTCCATAACGATTCATACAGACACTTCAAAGGAGGGATGGGGAGATCATTCTCACCAGAAGAAAGTCCAGGGAGCTCGGTCTAACCTGTTCAAGAAGGTTCATATCAACATTCTGCAGGTCTAACCTGTTCAAGAAGTTTCATATCAACATTCTGGAAGCCATGGCAGTACTTCTTACACTGAAGAAAGCATCTCCTTGCCACTCAGCCCACATAAGATTGGTCCTAGAGAGCGAGGTGATAGTGAGATGACTGAATCAACAAGGGTCGAGGTCACCTCAAATCAACAAAGTGATGTTGGCCATTTTCCGGCTAGCGGAAAAGAAGAGATGGTACCTGTCAGTAGTTCACCTTCAATGGTTCCGCAACGTGACGGCGTACGCTCTATCCAGGTTCACACCAATAGCGTCAGAATGGTCGCTAAACACAAGATCGTTCTCTTTCATCTCGAGTCAAGTCCCGGAACTGCAGATAGACCTCTTTGCGACGAACGACAACAAGAAGTTACATCGTAATGTGTCCCCGTACAAGGACCCTCTAGCGGATGCAGTGGACGCTATGTCCCTCGACTGGAACAGATGGTCCAGGATTTACCTGTTCCCTCCACCCAACCTTCTTTTGGAGGTCTTTGACAAACTGAGATCCTTCAAGGGGAAAGCGGCAATAGTGGCTCACAAGTGGCCGAACAGCATTTGGTTCCCTCTGGCATTAGAACTAAGACTGAAATTTCTGCCGCTACCGGATCCAGTTTTAAGTCAGCGAGTACAGAAGTCGACTGTCTTCGCTTCATCACAGAAACCCGGAACCTACATCTCATGATTTTCTCTCCTTAGCGGTGAGAAAAAGATTCGGGATATCAAGAGACAGTATAGACTTCTTAGAAGAATATAAGTTCAAATCTACAAGAAGACAATATGAGTCATCATGGAACAAGTGGGTGTCATTTGTCAAGACGAAGAAACCACAAAAGATCTCGACAGATTTTTGTTCATCGTTCTTCATCTACCTCCATGAACAAGGTTTAGCAGCCAACACAATATTGATGCCTTGACAAGACCTCCGAAACCTATTTCATGGTCTCTGGATAAAGTTCTTAATTTCGCTTCAATGATGAATAATGAGGAGTATGCTTTGAAGGATTTGACCCACAAAGTTATATTTCTGTTTGTACTTGCTTCGGGGGCCAGAATTAGTGAAATAGTAGCCTCTCGAGAGAGGAAGGTCATGTTTTGTTCTTAGATGGGGATATCTGAACCTTTTTCCAGATCCTACGTTTCTCGCCAAGAACGAGCTACCCACCAATAGGTGGGGTCCCTGGAGAATCTGCCCTCTGAAGGAAGATGCATCTCTATGCCCAGTGGAGTGTCTAAAGGTCTATATTCATAGAACTTCAGATTTTAAGGGAGGACAGCTGTTTAGTGGAGAAACCTCAGGCTCAAATTTATCTCTGAAGCAACTACAGGTGAAAATCACCTATTTTATTCGCAGAGCGGATCCAGACAGTACACTAGCAGGTCATGATCCGAGAAAAGTTGCCTCCTCCATAAATTTCTTTAATAATATGGATTTTGAACATCTTCGCTCATACACTGGCTGGAAGTCATCCAGGGTATTCTTTAGACACTATGCAAAGCAAGTAGAGGAAGCAAGTGGTAGCAGCAGGTAGTGTCCTTAGACCTGCTGTTTAAATCTGCGAGGAACAGTGAAATTAATTGGGATGATTAATTTACGGGTGGGAGTGTATTCACGGACTCTTTCTACAGACTAAGTGATAGGCCACTAAGGTGTCCTTATAAACTGTTCCATAGATAAAGGTGCACCAAGCATAATACGGACACATGTGCCAAGCGTTTCTTACATTAGTGTAATTGAATAGTAATACGGACTGTAACTGCAGTATAGATATTTTGATTTCAAAAGTGGCACATATTGGTTTTCTTTTCAGATGAAAACATATT
>NC_090729.1:13160187-13172687 GCF_036898095.1 Palaemon carinicauda
GATGTCACAAATAGAAAGTGCCCCTAGTGTAAAGGGAATTTCTCATTTTAGGAGAATGAATAATCAAACTATCATCAATTCAAAGTAGCTGAACAATCATTTCGAAAATGAGTATACGCAACAGAAGTAAAATGCAAATAAATCTTGGAAGTTAATGCAGAAGGATAAAAAAAAGAAAAAAAAGAAGAAAAAAAAATGGCTCCAATTTCTCTCAATCCACAACAAACTTGGTCAACATCTAACCGATGAAGTTTTAAAGGTTTAAAACTTTTGCGGAAAGCAATATTTCACCTGATTGCACTCATGCAATTCCCTTCTTCGCTGTTTCGTCTTTTACATTTTTTTTTTCTTTTTAACATTTTCACCAAGATGGAAGTATGACACTATGATTTAATATCTGCCCGTTAGATACGAATAAATAATTTTTTATCTTCATATTCAGGAATATGATCTTCTGAATTGGGAAATTACAATTGAACTACAATGTGTAGAAAATTTAGGTATGCCGTGTTTGATTGTAATATATAATATGCATCGTTGGACGATCAGAGTAAAAGTGACATAAGAAATCTTAATATCCGGGTTTGTAAAATTTCATGCCTTCCCTTATTCGCTGATATAGTTCTCATTAGGTATTGCAATGTTTCAAGTTATCCTCTTATTCATTCTGCTGACCAATCTCTTATAATCTCTTAAAATGAAATGAATATGTATATATCCCTTTCATGTTCAATAAGTATCCTTCTTTTGAAAGATTTCCCCACAATGCTAATGGTAACCCTTATCACGATTCGCCCTTAGACGATGGAACTGCCATGAGTCAATCTAAATATATATTTCGACTCTTAGCAAAAATCTCTATGTAACTTCTTCAAAGATTATGAGCCTTATTTGTTCTGAAAGGTCGTGATACAAACCAGCGTATTAACATTCCTTATATGTTTGTTAAAGAGAAATTTCCTTAGAACATATCTAATATTTGCATAATATGTTGGAGCATTTCTATTTCTAACTTTGCTTCTACACTTTTTAACCTCTTTGAAAGGGAATATGTAATTGAGAAAATGGAAAAATATATCACTGTAGCAACAGGACTTTTTCTTTCGATATCTATCGAATGTTGCCTTATTTTTACAAAATATGAAAAGAATTAAAGTTTACTGTGACTTAGGAAATAGAAATTTTCTTTCTGCGTTCTCATTTTCAATTAGAACTCCATGTCTTCCAGCCCTGGTGGAAATGTTTATTAAGAAAATAAATGAGACGTCTGCCTCCTTTGATGAGAAACGATGGAGGACATTCCTGCTCCATATCTGAAATGACTGTTGTAAGTATTGCTGGTGATGGCGTTGCTGACAACACAGAATAATACTTTATTATAACGATACTCGAGAGAGAGAGAGAGAGAGAGAGAGAGAGAGAGAGAGAGAGAGAGAGAGAGAGAGAGAGAGAGAGAGAGATTAAATAATTAGATAAACATAATAGGCTGTGTTTTTTTTAATTATAAATGTTATAGATGCAAATCCCATAAATTTTTTTACTCAAAATATCATGGGAACCTCGGTATATAAATTACAATTCTACATGTAAGGCAATAAGAAATAAGGAATAAATGAGATATTATATCTAAAACCAATGTCGACTGAGCGTAAACAAATGCTCTGCAAACGGTAAGGAATTCGGAAAACAAGAATTGATTTTAAATAAAAAGTAAATGCTTATGGTGATAGACCGAATATTTGTAAAATTATTGACTTTTATAGTTTCGCAGGAAATTTAAACATTTTTCATCAATTCATAAAGTTTGCATTTTTGCTAGAGCCGTATGTTACTTCATAATTATAAATTATAATAATTCTTTCTCACGTGAGAAATTGATATGAATTGTATGCATTTATTTGTACAAAATCAGTGCATTTGGTCTAATCACTAAAAAAATTTCAAAAACCTCGCAATTCACATCTAAGTTGGTCAAGATCTAATCCCTAAAGTATTTAAATGTTTGCAACTTATAGAGATATTAATAGTTCACTTGATAGTTCACAGGATAACACTTATCATGCAACTCTTCTTAACTATCTCCTCTTTTATGTTTCAATTTCTCCATAGTATTTGTCTCAAGATATAAGTATGACACTATGATTAAATATTTTCGTGTTATATATGAATAAATAATTTTTCCTCATCCTATTTAGGAATTTGATCTTCACATTTATGAAATCATAATTCAACTACAGTATATAGAAAATGGAAGTACGTCATCTTTGATAGTTAATTTATATTTAACATGCATCTTTGAACGATCATTGATAAAGTCATATAAGAAATCTCATAATATGGGTTTGTGAAAATGTCCTTCCTTCCTTCATTCGCTGAAACAGTTTTTATCAGTTTTTGCAATGTTTCAAGTTATGCTCTCATTTAATCATCTATTTAATCTCTAAAACAAGTACTTACGACATGAGATGGATATGTGTATCTCCCTTTGATAGAGAATAAGTATCCTTTTTTTTGGAAGATTTCCTCAAAATACTGAGCAAATGTCTATTTGACTTCTTCGCCGATAATGAACAAAATTCATTATAACCCACTTGAAGGTCGGATACAAACGAGCGTACTAACATTCCTTATACATTTGTTAAAGTGAAATCTCTCGAATATTTTCCTTGTAATAAAAATATGAGCTAATCAATTTGTATTCCAAATTTTGAAATTGAAACTTTCTTTCTGCGTTCGCATTTTAAATCAGAATTCCAGGTATTTCAGCCCTGGTGAAAATGTTTAGTAAGGAAATAAATGAGACGTCGGTCTCCTTTAATTAAGAAGGATGGGGGACATTGCTGCTCCTTATCTGAAATGACTGTTGTAAATACTGCCAGTGATGGTGTTGCTGACAACGCTGAAAAATACATTATTATAACGATACTCTTGAGAGAGAGAGAGAGAGAGAGAGAGAGAGAGAGAGAGAGAGAGAGAGAGAGAGAGAGAGAGAGAGAGAGAGAGAGAATTTCTTTAGATATAAAATAAACATAATAGGTTCTGATTTTCAATGATATAAATTTTAGAGGCACATCCCGCATCATTTCTACTTAGAATATTATGAGCCTTGGTATATGAATCAGGATTCTATGTGTAAGGCAATATGAAATAAGGCATAAATGAGATATTATAACCAAATCAAATGTTAATCAACCATAACGAAATGCTATGTAAACGGTAAGGAATTCGGAAACAGAAATTTATTTTTAATAAAAGTAAAGGATTAAGGTGATACACTGAGCATTTGTAAATTTATTTTTAGGTTTATAGTTCCACCCTAAATGTAAGTAAGTTATATCAATTCACTTTCATAAAGGTTGCATTTATTTGTACAAAATCAATGTATTGGGTCTATTCACTGGAAAAAGCTTCAATACCTCGCCTTTCACATCCAAGTTATTCAACATCTAACCCAAGAAGTATTTAAATGTTTGCAACTCATACAGAAAACAATAGATCTCTTGATTACACTTACAATGCAAATCCCATTTTCAATATTTCTTCTTTTTTATATCATTTTCCCTTAATATTTGTATCAAGATAGAAGTATGCTACTACGATTAAATATTTTCCTGTTATATACGAATAGAAAAATAATCATGTTTTTTTTACAAATATTATTTTCGTATATAACGGATTTTGAGCGAAGCGAACAATCTATTTTTGGGTGAGGTAGCCATGTTGTCCTGATGGAAGTTCTTATAGGGTACCTTATATTTGACTACAGTGATATTCCCAGAGAATTTTGCCGTAAGGTATCCAGAATTCTAACTTTTGGAGTGCATATTCCTAAATAATCTCACAGGGATATCGCATAAGATCAGAGGACGTATTCTTGACACGTCACATAGCTATCTTCGCCCCGAAAATTATTAACGCTTCGAGGGGGAATAGTGACAAGAATCTGAAACGAGAATGAAAAGAGAGCCGCTCATAAGGCATCTCTCCTATTCCGTTTCCAGTGTGTATCTGATGAAGGCGGTAGCGATCTCTTTATTCCCTATAGCGATATACGAGGTGGTACAGATACTGTATTATAGGGAGGGGTCAACCAGCCTTTTTACAATAAAAGGAAGGGCGGTCCATCAGGACGACATGGCTACCTCACACAAAAATAGATCCGTTTTTTGGGCTCAGACCATGTCGTCCTGATGGAAGTTTACCAGAGCATTACTATATCTGTGGATTCCCAATCAGTGCCGTACTCTCAAGAAAGTAATTTCCTGGTACGTCTAAACCTAGAGACCTATGATGTTACCGTCATACATCATTTCATCTAAGCATGAACTATGTTAGTGCTTCCTGCCCCCTACAGGGATGAGTCATACTAGACTCTGGAAAAGTCTCCAGGAGTACATAAAAACTCATGGATGACAAAATGACAAGCTTGTATATTGGTCTCGCCCTATACATTATAAAGCAAAGTTTGTATAAGAGTCGCCAAAGTCAGAATGAATTTGTGACACCTTCCCCAAAGTGACCACTATTAGTAACTATTGGATAATGGTTGTATCCGCATAGAAACAAATTCTGCCTCTTTGCCACCAACCTGTTAGGGTACCACGTCAACCCTTCCAAGGAAGGGTTAGAGTGAGTGGACTTTTGCTTGAATCAGGGAACAGTCTCGAAAGACATACCATGATAAAAATATCCATATTTTGATATTAATGCTCAGTACATTTCTAATAAAATGAGTGTAGGCGAAAAGACACAGGGTTCATTATGAACTAGTTTATTAAAATTCAATAAACGAACATATCAGATCACATTTATAAAATTTATATAATGTGGATGATATGCGTAAAAGCATAAGGAAAAAGTCAAGAGAAAATATTGTTTCATCTACTAGGAAACAGATTTGCCACTTCAATAGAATTATTAATAATAATGATATAGTCTGTATACTGTTTACATACACTAGCTTAAAAAACGCTTGGCACGGTTGTCCGTATTATGCTATAGATTACCGACGTCAATGGAACAGTTCGTAGGGACACTTTCGTGGCCTATCGCTCAGCGTGTAGTAACATACAGTGACTACACACGCACCCTCTTAATTATTCGTCCCAAATTAACTACACTGTTCCTCGTATACTTAAAACAGAAGGTTAAAGAATTCTACCTGCTGCTACCACAGATCTCATAAGTTGCTCCACTTGCTTCCATAGTGCATAAAAAACGCCTTGGATGACTACCAGCCGGTGTGCAAACAAGGATGTTCAAAGTCCATATAATTAAAGAAATTTTATGGAGGAGGCAACTTTCCTCGGATCATGACTAACGGGTGTACTGTCTGGATCCGTTCTGTGAATAACACGGGTGAATTTCGCCCTTAGTTATAGATAACTTTGAACCCAGGGTTTCTCTTCTGAACAGCTGTCCTCCCATAAAGTCTGAAGTTCTATGAAGATAGACATTTAGGCACTCCACTGGACATAGAGATGCATCTTCCTCCAGAGGGCAGATTCTCTAGGAACCCCACCTGTTGGTGGGTATCTTGTTCCTGGTAAGAAACGTTGGGTCTGGAAATTGAATCAGTTCTCCCTCCAAGAACTAGACGTGGCCTTCCTCTGTAGAGAGAGCCACTATTCACTAACTCTGGTCCCCAAGGCGAGTACAAACAGAAATATGACTTGAATTCAAAACCTTCTAAGCCCATTCCTCATTGTTCATTATTTATACACAATGAGGAATCATATCTAATGACCAAGCAAATGGTCTTTGGAAGCGCTGAAGGGCTAGTTCATTAAGAACGTCGTTAGAAAGGTCGACCTGTAAGGCATATGGTATCTGATTTGTCAAGGCAGGCCTGAACAATAGAATTGTGTAGGCTGCTAAACCTTGCTCACGAAGGAGAATGAAGAATGATAAATAGGAATCTGTTGGGATTTCTTTCAGTTTATTCACCTTGACAAAGGATAGCTATTTCTTCCCTGAAGCCTCATAATGTCTTTTGGTTTCCTCTAAAAGTCTAAACCGACTTTTAAACAACAAATCTTTTTCTCATCGTTAAGAAGAGGAAATCATGAGATGTAGGTTCCGTATTTTCTGTGATTGAGCGAAGAGAGTCGACTTCTGTACTCGCTGAGACAGGGATGGATCCGGTATCGGAATGAATTTTGATTGTAGTTCCAATGCCAGAGGGAACCACACGCTATTTGGCCACTTATGGGCCACTATTGCTGCTTTCCCTTTGAAGGATCTCAGCCTATCGAGGACCTTCAAAAGGGGGTGTGGGGAGGAAACAGATAGATACAGGACCATCTGATCCAGCCCAGGGACATAGCATCCACTGCCTCTGCTAACAGATCCTTGTAAGGGGACACGTAACAAACTATTTTCTTGTTGTCTTTCGTCGCAAAGAGGCCTATATGCAGCTCTGGGACTTGACTCAAGATAAAGGAGAACGTTCCTGTGTCAAGGGACCATTCTGACTCTATAGGTGTAAACCTAGATAGAGCATCCGCTATCACATTGCGGAACTCTTGAATGTGAACTGCTGACAGGTGCCATTTCTTCGCGTTTGATGCATATTTTCTCCAGCCTCCTGTTGCATCCTCAAGCTGTGCTCTTAGTACTTGATCTGTTATCGAAGCAAACTATAGAGAGCTCAGCACTCTCTCCTGTTCGCGTCTTGATATCCCTTTGGATTTCAATAGTCTCTTGACAGATCCTGCTATTTCTTTCCTCTTCTTACTAGGAATGGAAAGTCGATGTGACTCCAAATTCCTGTGGATTCCCAACCACCAAAATTTTTGAGCTGGAGAAAGACGAGACTTTTTGATGTTGATCTTGAATCCCAGATGTTCCAGGAACTGGATCACTATCTTAGAAGCTTGCATGCATACTGTCCTGGATGCTGCCCGCACGAGCCAGTCGTCCGAGTAGGCTACTACTTGGACCCCTTTAGGCATAACTGATGGACGGCTGCGTTCGCGAGCTTCGTGAAAATCCTTGGGGCTATGTTTAGCCCGAAATGCATGGTTCTGAAGGCGTAAAGTTATCAAAGTAACTTGAAGCCTAGGTAGGGGGAGAGGTGACGAATAATTGGAACGTGCCAATAAGCGTCAGACAAGTCTATAGACACAGCATATGCCCAAAATGACTACTTTGGAACACAAAACAGCCTTCTTTGGAATTTGATGGACTTAGACTTCCGGATTACACTTTTGACTAAGAGCTCTCGGACATATTCTTCCAGAGCGAGGGTTGAGTGTTGGAAGAATTGAGGAAATTGAGGTGGAGGACTGCTCCAGCTCTAATCTAGTCCATTCTTATATAGGCTGTGGGCCCAGGGATCGAAAGTCCAGCGATCCCTAAAAAGCTGTAATCTCCCTCCTAATGAAAGTATCTACTTCTGCTGTTGTGGACATGAGGCCTTGCATCCTTGACCACGTCCTCACCTGGATCCCCTTCCTCCTGAAGGGCATCTAGAAGAACCTCTGGCTGTTCCTCTGACTCTCGAACGAAAGGAAGAAGTCTGCCTTTCGGAAGCTGGGTTAAGAACTGGCAACAGTGTCGCCGTTTGTTGAGGTACCAGCTAGTATGGGTTTGGACGTTGTGCCACTGTCTGAGGCACCGCGGTCACAGGAAGTTGTTGTTGATGTTGCTGTCGGTAGGGTTTAGCCGGCCGAGAGGATGGCCTAGGCCTTTTGTCTACTACCTCTTTAACCACTTCATTGGGAAAGAGGTCTTTACCCCAAATACGAGAGGAGATCAGTTTCCTCGGTTCGTGCCTCACCGCAACCGAGGCGAACACGAACTCTCTACAGGCTCTCCTAGCTTTAATAAAGCTATAGAAATCCTTCGTAACTGTGGCCAGATGGGTTTTGGCCACAACCATGAACATGTCCTGGTTCTTGGGGTCACTTTCCATCATTTCTAGTGTTGATTGAAACAACATCGATGCCGCAAGTCTTTCCTTTGTCTCTTGCTCTCTAAGCAAGAGAGCCTCCGACAGTTTCGGAAGCGCCTCACCGAACTGGCGTTCAGCAATATCAGCTTCTAGTTTCCCGACTGAGAAGGTAAGGTGTACGTCCTTCCAGTCTTCTTGGTCCAAGGGCAAGGTCAGAGATAACGGCTTGCACTCCTCCAAGGAGGGGCATAGTTTCCCTACCTCCAACGCATTTAAGGCACCCTTATATCCCTTTTCCAAGAAGGGAAAGGCTCTGGTAAGAGAGGCCACAAAGGAGGGAAGCTTCTACTTAAGGCTGACACCTTTGAGCTAATGAAGCCCCTCTCATTCATTGAGCTCGATAGTAACGTCTGAGCTTTACTATGGTAAAAAACTATGACCTCCGGGTCCGTCTCCTCCTTTAAGGCTGGCTCCTTCTTAAAACGGGCATAACAGTCCGGATAAAAATCTTTGTTGAGCCAAAATTCCACTTCTTCCAGGGGAATTGCTCCCAACTTTTCTGAGATCACGACCTCCCCGGTTGTCATTGGCATGTGTTCGGCATACTTCCAAGAATTGGTATTCAAGGACAAGGGAAGATCCTTAACGATGAGCCGCTTCTGGGGCACACGTGATGCTGCAAGTCTACGTAACTTCAGTTTCATTGCAGCTTCCTTCTCATCATTCTTCCTTTGAATTTTTTGGATCATCTCAACAATGGAAGAAAGAGTCCTTCCCAGTTCATCTGGGATAGCAAACGATGTAGAAGGAACCGGTTCTGGATCCAGAACCGATGTAACCGACACTTTGTCGATTTCTTGCTCTTCTACTTGAGGAGTCTGAAACAGCTCCTCCTCCTGACCTTCTTCTAGAAGGTCGTTCTCAGTAGAATCCGACACTTCCGACATCCTATCGTGCACTTGGATGTCTTGAAGGGCGGCTGAGACTTCAGAATCTACCGGAATCAGGGCAATTGGTATCTCCACCTGAGGCTGGGGGATGATTGCATCAGCCTATGCCTTAGGGAAAAGGTAGCCCCTCATCTTCTCATTAGGAAGGTAGGGACCTGAGGTGTTTTTCTGAAAACCCCTCAACCCAGATCGTAACGTTTCCCTGGCAGCATCCCTTAACTCCGTTGACTAAGGGTCGCCAAAAGCCTCGGTAATGAGGTTAGAACAAACTGTACAAACCTGAGCATCCCAATAGCGGAAAACACCTTTGGAGGCTGTGCATGCTGCGTGCCTCCTGCAATAATGATGTCCACAGAAGTTTTTACTGTGGTCATTACAGAACACACTCCCGCACTTCAGATGGTCCTTCTGTAAAGAGAAGAAAAATCCACGAGTATCAAGTGAAGGCTTTTCACTTATATTGAAACATTTAGCTTATATAGAAAAGCTATAGAAGAAAGAAGGAAAGACACAAACTTGTATTTCCTGTTCAGTCAATTGCTGTAACCTCCCAATATATTAAAACTAAGGTTAGATTTATACTAGAATACCTTATGTAATTTCCTAAACGGAAATTTAATGTGTAGTTTTAATATACGGGATTGAAAGAACACAGAAAGAACTCACTTTCTATATAAAGTACGGTCTCAACAAAAGGCTGTACAAGATAACATTAAGTATGATGAAGAACATTAGAGTTATCACAAACTCTGTACAGCAGTTTCTACTAACGCAGTGTGTACTACACTACGAATATAGCAACTACTGTACATCGCATGTTATTGTGCCGGCCAGCACGAGCTGGTACGTTCCGGCATACGCAGGCACGTGCCGGCCGACAACTAACCCTTTTTAGATCAAAGATATACTCTCTTTAACTAATAGGCGGCAGCCCACTGATTCGCGACTGTGTGCTGGTCGGCAATCATTGCCAGTCAACGGCTGAAAACACTAAAACCCGGCTGCCGGCCGGCAAAGGTAATAAAACCATGCCGCTGACAGTAGCCAAGAATCAGAGAACCTCTACCTTCCCGGCTGTCGGCTGTCAAGCCGGCAGCCGGGATAGGGGTGCAACACAAGAGTCAGAGAAAAAGTATGGATGTAAGGTTATAGGGCGGCATGCCATAAGACCTTCAATCCAGAAAGAGTGAACTTATGGAAATGGAGAATGTAATATTCAGGCTTCCAAAGAATCCATAATCTACCGGGCTCTACCGACGGACATGGAAAGGAGACCAAGAGAGGTCTGGGGTCACTCTGCGAAGAATGAAGGGTGTCTGCCGGCCGACACGTAGTGCCGGCCGGCAGAGAGCTGAACCTGTCCTCCATCCTA
Organism: Palaemon carinicauda; assembly: GCF_036898095.1. Classification (NCBI taxonomy): domain Eukaryota; kingdom Metazoa; phylum Arthropoda; class Malacostraca; order Decapoda; family Palaemonidae; genus Palaemon; species Palaemon carinicauda. The sequence continues at coordinate 13,170,404 of NC_090729.1, forward strand.
ACCTATACTAGGTATGGAAGTAGGACTACAGCTAAAACAAAATAAAAGAGAGGTGGGGAAGGGATAAGGGTACTATAGACTTCGTTCTAGCAGGAGACACACTCAGCCGTTAGGGAAGCTCATCCTAACCAAGAGTTGTCTATTAGGGAGGAAGATTGGCAATACTTGCTAACCTCTCCCAACCAGAACAAAGTTAGGTGAAGTTATTTCGCCGGCAACAGAGAAAACTCATTCTCCAGCCCGAGAAAAACAACACAGGACAGTCTGCTAGGCCACCGGAGGAAGGAATCATCTCGTACAGAATCCTTCCAACATGGACTAGGGAAGCAAAGCTTCCTGTGTCCGCCCCTAACCTAGCAAAGGAGACTCTTTCTCCATGCTAGGAAGAAGCAGACCACAGACTAGAAACTCTGATGTTCTGCCCTAACCCAGAAAACCAGTCACTCTGGTTATGAGGTCAGGACAGACATATCATAGAATAGTTATACCTGAATTATCATACAGTTAGAACCACTAGGATTAAGCCGAAGGCTTACAGAGGGAGAGAGGGATTGAACTTAGCCTCCGGAGGAGAAAAGAACAATTGGGCATGTGCGAAAGTATACTACTGTACCTAGAATACTAGACTAGGTAAGACGAGAATCGATTACCTAAATCACCGAAACTCTCTCGTATACAATCTTGGAAAAAACATTCAAAAATATCTTACATGTATAAAATATTTGCCTATAGCTTCAATAATATAACATTTAGAAAAACTTATATCATGTATGAAAGTATTAGTGCCAGACGTCTAGGCTACGGAGCCTCACAAAGGGCAAGATCGGCATCTCGACCCGTGTCGAAATCACCGAGCTAAAAACTGACGGTATAATATAAGCATTCCAAGCGGAGCTAAATAGCTAAATTATTAGAGTAAACAAACCGGGAACATCACTCTAGCAAACTAACTGACCCATAAGAGCGAGCGATAGCATCCAGAATGCCTCCGGTAGGCCACAGCTCTTGTTTACGTTAAAATCACTTTTGATTTAATTCAAAATGACAAGAGCTTACATTTATACATAGTAAAGATAATAATCAACTTCCTAGAGGCAGAAGAGGCCGGAGAAGTCATCAAAATGTTGAATTAAATCCAAAATAACGAGAGAACACAGGGAAAACACCGAGTAGTAGAGCTACATGAAAAAGGAATGGAGAGGGCGCTACCGCCTTCATCAGATACACACTGGAAATGGATTAGGACAGATGGCTTATGAGCGGCTCTCTTTTCATTCTCGTTTCATATTCTTGTCACTATTCCCCCTCGAAGCGTTAATAATGTTCTGGGCGAAGATAGCTATGTGACGTTTCAAGAATACGTCCTCTGATCTTATGCTATATCCCTGTGAGATTATTACAGTAAAATTCTCTGGGAATATCACTGTAGTCAAATATACCCTAGAAAGCTACCTTATAGGAACTTCCATCAGGACGACATGGCCTGAGCCCAAAAATGAAATTACAATTGAACTATATTTAACATGCATTATTAAACGATCTTTGAAAAAGTCATTTAAGAAACCTTATCATTCGGGTTTGTACGAATTCCCTTCTTTTCCTCATTCGCTGATACAGTTTTCATCAGTCCTTACAATGTTTCAAGTAATATTCTCATTCATTTTGCTGATCACTCACTATAACATATTCTCATGAAATGCAATGGATAAGTGTATCTCCCTTTGATATGCAATGAGCATCCTTCTTTTGAAAAATTCAACCACAATACTAATGGTAACACTAATCGCGAGTCGCCCTAGGACGATGAAATTATAGATACCATGAGTTTCTCTGAACATATATTTTGACTGGCCACTGTGAAGAAACCTCCTAAAGATGATAAGAAGATGATCCACATAATTCCCAAAAAATAGTAACATTGGTTATTGTCTATTGCCTGTAGATCAGTTTTTGTGAAAATAAATGATTATATATCCTGCACAACAGGAAAATATTGTTGTTGTATATCAGATTATCATAACTTTTTTTTTATAGAAAAAGTCGTATTTAGTTGTTATTGACACAAAAATCTATTATTTTAAAATACACGATAATATCTTTCTTGATATTAAGTGTAATTCTATGATACTAGATAATCATTTGCATCCAAAGTCTGGAAATTTGGACATGTTTACAAAAGATAATTTTATACATAAACTGGTGTTATTTACCTGTTATATACGAACTAAGATACTTAGATTTGTTTAATTTGTTGTATAAGCTTCTTATAATGATTAATTACACC
>NC_090729.1:13177687-13180187 GCF_036898095.1 Palaemon carinicauda
TCCTTTCGTTCGAGAGCTAGAGGAACAGCCAGAGGTTCTTCTAGACGCCCTTCAAGAGGAAGGGTATACAGGGGAGGACGCAAAGATATCTAATAAGACCACTACCGACTCGACTGCGAACGCTTCTCAAGCCATGGTCCAATGCCAAGCAATTGAAGAAATCAAGACTTCTTCAACCTCCTCCCTCGTCAGTAACTATCAACACAGACTCTTCAAAGGAAGGCTGGGAAGGTCATTCTCATCAGATGAGAGTCCAAGGAGCTTGGTCCAATATTTTCAAGTCATTTCACATTAACTTTCTAGAAGCCATGGGAGTACTTCTGACACTAACGAAAGTTTCTCCTCGCTACTCAACCCACATAAGACTGGTTCTAGATAGCAAGGTGCTAGTGAGATGCCTGAATCGACATGGGCCGAGGTCGCCTCAAAATCAACCAAGTCATGTTGGCCATCTTCCACTTGGCGGAAAGGAAGAAATGGCTTCTGTCAGCAGTTCACATTATAGGGTTCCGCAATGTGACAGTGGACGCTCTATCCAGGTTTACACCTATAGAATCAGAATGGTCCCTTGACGCAGGATCGTTCTCCTTCGTCTCGAGTCAAGTTCCTGAGCTGCAGATAGACCTCTTTGCAATGAAAGGCAACAAGAAAATAGATCGTTAAGTGTCCTCATACGAGGATCCACTAGCTGAGGCAGTGGACGCTATGTCCTTGGACTGGAACAGATTTTTCAGTATTTATCTGTTCCCTCCGCACAACCTCCTTTTGAAGGACCTCGATAAGCTTAGATCCTTGAAAGATAAAGATGCAATAGTGGCCCACAAGTGGCCAAATAGCATGTGGTTCCTTCTGGCATTGGAACTACGACTAAAATTCGTACCGCTACCGGACCCATCCCTGTCTCAGCGAGTACAGAAGTCGACTGTCTTCGCTTCATCACTGAAAACACGGAACCTACATCTCATGATTTTCTCTCCTTAACGATGAGAAATAGATTCGGTGTTAAAAGTCAGTTCAGACTTTTGGAGGAAACCAGAAGACATTATGGGGCTTGAGTATTTCTGCTTGTACTCACTTTGAAGGCCAGAGTTAGTGAAATATTGGCTCTCTTTAGAGAGGAAGGCCACGTCCAGTTCTTGGAGGGAGAACTGAATCTATTTCCGGAACAAATGTTTCTCACCAAGAACAAGCTACCCACCAACAAGTGGGGTCCCTGGAGAATCTGCCCTCTGAAGGAAGATGCATCTCTATGTCCAGTGGAGAGCCTAAGGTCTATCTTCATAAAACTTCAGACTTTATGGGAGGACAGCTGCTCAAAGTTTTCTATAACTAAGGGTGAAACTCACCCGTGTTATTTGCAGAATGGATCTGCAAATAACATTTCTTTAAATTATATTGTCCTTGAACATCCTCGCTTGTACACCGGCTGGTAATCACCCAAGGTTTTCTTTACGCACTATGCGAGGCCAGTGGAGCAACTTAAGAGTTCTGTGGTAGCAGCAGGTAGAATTCTTTAACCTTCTGTTTTAAATCTGCGAGGAACAGTGTAATTGATTTGAGACGATTAATTAAGATGGTGTGTGTGTAGTCACTGTAGGGTACTACACACTGAGCGATAAGCCACAAAAGTGTCCTTACGAACTTTTCCATTGTCGTCGGTGAACTATAGCATAATACGGACACTTGTGCTAAGCGTTTTTTACGCTAGTGTATATTAATAGTATATAGACTATATCCTTATTACTAATAATTCAATTGAAGTGGCAAATCTGTTTCTTAGTAGACGAAACAATATTTTCTGTTGACTGTTTTTCTTTATGCTTTGATGCATATTATCCACGTTTTATAAAATCTTATAAATGTTTATATGATATGTACGTTTATTAAATTTTCATAAACTAGTTCATTTGCCCAAACACATTTCATTTGAAATGTACTGAGCATTAAGATTAAAATATGGATATTTTTATCACGGTTTGTCTTTTAGGACAGTTCCCTGATTCAAGCAAATGTCCACTCACTCTAACCCTTCCTTGGAAGGGTTGACGTGGTACCCTAATGGGTTGGTGGCAAAGAGGCAAAATTTGTTCCTATGCGGATACAACCATTTTCCAATAGTTTATAAGAGTAGTCACAATGGGGAAGGTGTCACAAATTCATACTTCCTTTCTTAGTTTGACAGATTGTTTACAATGAAAATACCTTGAACGTATAAATTGATGTAATTTCCTCACCAACTTTTTATTTTTCGCTCCAGGATAATACCTCAGAAAGTTGTTTCCTTGTGTTTTGATTTCTGGATTTGTGCTTTTGTCTTATGTGAATTTTTTTAATTCTATTTCAGGTTATACGGTCCATGTTTTCCTTGATTACCTTGTCAGTGATGCGTTCCCTGAGCAATATAATAATTCATCTTATTCTAATGCAGTTATGTTTTTTTGCATAATAGATAGAATCTGACTATTTAACAGATTAGTGTTTACTAATTTAAATGTTCATG
>NC_090729.1:13185187-13205187 GCF_036898095.1 Palaemon carinicauda
GGAGGTCACACTAAAAGCAATGACCCCTTCCCCCCTTAATTGACAGTCCCAATTAGTTAAATATTCATCACAGAATTAGACGACAAGTTTCAATACACTACCTGCCGCCACCATATAATGCTTCCGTTCATGGACCTGCATAGCATAGTGTTTGTAGAACACTCTGGATGATTTCCATCCTCTATATGAGTGAAGCCGGTAAAAGTCCATATACTGACTAAAGTTCAGTGATGAAGCAATTTTCCATTTATCATGATCTGCGTGAGTACTGTCAGGATCTGTTTTGCGAATAAAGTAGGTGAGCTTCGCCCTCAGTTGTTTTAGAGATAAGTTTGATCCAGAGGTTTCTCCATTAAAGAGTTGTCCTCCCCTGAAGTCTGAAGTTCTACGAAGATAGACCTTTAGACACTACAGGACATAGAGAGACATCTTCCTTCAAAGGGCAGATTCTCCAGTGGGTAGCTTGTTCGTAGCGAGAAAGGTTGGATCATGAAAGAAATTAAGTTTTCCCTCGTCTGTGAACTGAATGTAGCCCTCATATCTTAAAAAGGCCACTATTTCACTAACTCTAGCCAAGAAGGCTATAGCAAACAGAAGGATAACCTTTTGTGTTAGATCATTGAGGGTACAATATTCATTGTTCACAGATGAGGCATAATGTAGGACCTTGTCCAAAGACCATGAGATGGGCTTTGGTGGTAGTGAAGGCCTGAGCCTTGCACATGCCTTTGGAATCTTATTAAAGCTTACATTCGCCGGATCCACTTGAAAGGCATATAGAAGAGGTCTAGTCAAGGCTGACTTGCACGCAGTTATCTTGTTGGCCGCCAGACCTTGATTATGAAGGTGGACAAAAAAGGACAGACAGAAATTCATTGAAATTTCCTTCGGTTTTTTGCTTTTACAAAAGCAACCCACTTTTTCCAAGAGGACTCATATTGTCTTCTCGTTGACTTAGACTTGCATTCTTCTAAGGATTCTATATTGCCTTCTGAGATCCCATAACTTTTCCTAACTACTAGGGCAAGAAAATCATGAAATGAAGAGTTCGGGTTCTCTGTGATAAATCGAAGGCAATCAACTTCTGAACCTTCTGAGATAGTCCTTGGTTCGGAACTAGGGCCAGCCTCAGCTTCAGTTCCTTCACTGAAGGGAACAGAATGCTCTTGGGTTACTTGGGAGCCAACAGAGCCACTCCTCCCTGGAAGGATCTTAGCATATTGAGGACATTCAGCAGAAGATTAGCTGTGATCTCCACTAGAGGATCCTTGAATGGGGCTACATTCCGAGGTAGTTTCTTGAGAACGCTCGTGATGAAGAGGTTGATCTGCAGCTCGGGGACTTGTTCCCATCTAGGAGAGAAGAGGTCTGCATCTCTGGACCATTCTAACTCTATCGGCCTGAGCCCGAGTAGAGCATCCTCTGTCACATTGCCGATCGATTGCACATGAACTACTAACAGGTGTCATCCCTTTAGGTGAGGGATCGTTAACGTCACCTAAACTGTATGAGACGTTCTCTAGCATTGTCGATTCTGACGTCTCATTATCGTTTTCATGTCCCAGATTAGCCTTAGGAGGTCTGATCTGCGTGAAGAGTTTCCCCACCCATGACAGGACCAACATGATCTTGGGATTTTTAGCCTTTGACCCCTGTTTGGGAAGCGATTAAGGAAGGACCGGAATGGGTCTTTTTAGATCTATTTCAGCGTTTGATGCGTAACTTCTCCAGACTCTTAACGCATCTTTCAGCTGTGCTCATAGCACTGGGTCTGTCCAGAACTCCTCCCTGTTAGCGTCTTGGAATCCTGACTGATTACCAGTCTCTTAACCGACCTGTGATCTTGCTTTACATCCCCAAGTGAAAGGAGAGTTGGTGTGACCACAGATTTCAATGGTTTTTCAACCATTGAAGCCTTTGAGCTGAAGAAAATCGAGACTTCTTGAAGCTTATCTTGCATCCCCGATGTTCCGGGAACCGGATCACATCCTTGGATGCTCATAGACCAGCTACTACGTGTGCTACCCACCCCAGCCTTTTGTCCAGGTACATTGTTGCCTGAACCATTGGTTTTTGCGTGACTGTGTGTGCTAATCCCGTGAATATACTTAGAACCTTGTCTAGTCCGACAAGTATGTTTCCCAGGATCTACGTTATGCTCTTTAACTTGAACCCTAGGTAGGAGGGGAGGGGTGACTGCCTTGAAGTTGCCAATAGAGATCTTTCAGTTATGACAAGACTGCGAACGCCCCTATTTGAAACAGGGTCCTTATGTTCAGACGGATTTCCATTCTGAACTTGCTGTTTTATTTGAACTTGTTGAGTGGCGACAAGTCCAGAATGACTATGAGTTCTCTTGAGTCCTTCTCGTGAACACCGAACAGTCTTCCCTGGAATTCGATGGACTATACTTTCCTTACCACCTGTATGCTCTAGAGCTCTAAGATATACTCGTCCAGAAAGGTTTTGGTGTGTAGGAAGAGTTGAGGAAATGATGGTGGAGACATGTGTATCTCCCATCTTAGTCCCATCTTGATTAGGCCTTGGACCCGAGGATCGAAGTTCCAGCGATCGGGAAGGAACCTCCCTCCTACCAGAAGCGTCTCTTTGGTTCGTCGGATCAGTAGGTTTACATATTCATCCGCTTGCCTGTGGCACCGCATCACTGCAACTGTGGGATGTTGTTGAACAGCCCTAGGGATATTTCCAGACTTTTCCGTCTTCCTTTTAGGTTGGTGACCCACAACCGTGGAAGACTTTCTCTTTGAAAAGATGCCCCACTTTTGGAAAAGTCCTATGTTCTCCGTGGTGGCCTTCTTAATCACTTTTCTAACTACCTTGTTTGAAAAGAGGTCTCTACCCTAGATGTTGGAAGATATCAGCTTCCTGGTTTCGTGTTTCACTATTGCAGCAGCGAACACAAACTTCCTACAGGCTCACCTAGCTTTCATAAAGGCATAAAGGTTTTTTTACTAAGGTTGTAATATGCATTTTTGCCAAGACCATGAACATGTCTGGGGTGCTTTGGTGGGTTGAACACAACTCTATGCAGTTTGTAGGGATAGAGAGGCTGCAAGTCTCTGCTTTGTCTTTTGTTCGTTATACAAAACAAACTCTGATAATTTAGGGAGATTATCGCTAAACTGTCGACTGGCGACATCCAAGTCTAGTCTTCCCACTGAAAATGTGAAGTGGACCTCATTCCAATCATCCTCCTGTCTGGGAAAGGCTAGTGACAGAGGCTTGCACTCCTCGAGAGTAGGATATGGTTTACCTGCCTCCACTGCCATGGAAACATATTTAAATGACTTCCACTTAAAGGGGAATGATATTGAAGCAGGAGCAAGAAAGGAAGTGTGTCTGTTACCTAGTGTGAATACTTTTGACACCGATTAACCTGCCTTTCTCAGGCTACTTGACAAGATAACGTGTGCCTTATCATGGTCGAGAATCATGACCTCCTTCAATTCAGTTTCTTTTCTTGGTGTTGGTTCATGTCTCAGTCGAATGAAACAATTAGGGAAAGCGTCAAATCTTGGCCAAAACTGGATTTTGTTCAAAGAAACAACTCCCATCTTCTCTGAGATGCGGAGTTTGCCGTTTAAAATCGGCATAAGGTCCGCAAACCTCTAGGGTTTGGTTTTGGATCATATTGGCAGGTCTTGGTCTCTGGGTAGATTGTATGACACTTGGGGAGCGACAAGTGGAGCTTCACAGAGCTCTATCACCTTTTCGTCTTGTTTTCCAAAGTTTTCTAGTAGATCTTTCAGTTGGGCCCATAATTGGGCCATTCCATCTAATAGAGGGGTAGGGAGTGAAGATGTCGATGTTAATGGCTCTAGAGCCAGCACAGGCAGGAACAATTCCGAAATTACATTATCCCCCTCTTCCCGTGGGGGCTTCGTACCCTCCGTCCCAAAGGCTTACTGGCAGGTGGGAGGTGTGAATCGTGCCTGGGGCACAACTATATCCTTACTTGCTTTTGGGAATAGTAGGTTACACACCCTATTATTAGGTAGGTATGGTCGTGGAGAGATTTTCTGGAAGCCTCTCACTCAGTTGCGTAGCCTGTTACGAGCTGCATCCCTAGACTCTATCGACTTGGGATTCCCGAAACCCTCGGACACTAAGGTCCGACATACATTGCAAACTTGCAGGTTCCAATAATGTAGGGATTCGGAAATAATATTGTAGGGGGCCTGGAACCTGCATGTATTATGACCATAAATCACTTACTCTTGATATTGCAGAAGACTGCAACACATGTCATCTGGGGTTCATCCTGTAAAGAAAGGAAAGGAGAATGAGTAGACAACTGATTATCTCACTGATAAGCAATATGTAAAATTCACCTTTTAACTAAAATAGCTTAGGATAGCAAGGTAAAAAGGGATAGTGGGATACACATACTTGTGTATCGTCTGCAAGCAAATGCCGTTACCTCCCCTCAGTATTAACTATAACGAGATTCCTGTATCAAGGGAATTCCAACAAAAGGGTTCTAACCCCTAGGGGTAGAGAAATCTAAAAATCACCGCCCCTTTTTATTCTTAATACTGTGGGGAAAGGATTACTGATTTCTAATCAGAGTACTGAAAGAATAGGAACGGTCCCAGCAGAAGTCAGCACATGGGTACCCAAGATATGTTAAAAACAAACTACTGTAATATCATACTATAGTTTTCTGTTTTCAGTATTGATATAATATGCAAGAGGTTGTAGTGATTAAAAGACAGGACTTGATGGCTTGGTTGCTAAGTAGAGACTCCCCTTTATTCATACACTACATGGGACTACATGATACCACATCCCCCTTATCACATATAAAGAATTGATTACACATAATAACTAATCTGCCATATAAGTAAAAAGAGATAAACGATGAAAGTTCCATATTCAAACGTATTCCATGGTTTTCATCCCTTCACAATAAACATGCATAGTACAATTTGTGATTGTGGATAGTAATATAAACATAATAGCTAGTATCTTTGCAGACTTTAGTCCGAAGAGTGTTGGTTACAGCAGGGCAGTCATAAATATGAAAATGAATGGCAAATTATAATTTTTTTTTTTGATGCAAAGAACAACAAAACCCAAAATATATTAAAACAAAATGGAAACCTGATACACATGTAACAACAGTGTCCGAAATGGAGCCTGTTCTCCAGTCCAAAACTCGAAAATTTTCAAATAAAATTAATTATTCTGAATCACTTATCAGTCCTGAGACTGATAGCTTTTCTTGAGTTTCAAACTCTGGTAATGACCTCCCATAATTTTCGGTCATGAAACGAATGGGGGGGGGGGGGGTGTATATTATTATTCAACTTAACACTTTATGGGAATTTACGGTATGTGACTGCGTTACTTTCAATATATCTGGATAGGGTTTTCACCAGCCGGCCTTACTAGGTATACACCGCTGTCGGGTCTGTAGTGTTATCACTAGTTGCGGGTCTTTGGTGGGTTATTTCGGTCTCACTAGGTGGCGGCAGCGATATATTGGCGGGTCGTGGTAGAGGCTGTGCTGATGATGTTGGAGCCTGCTCCCGGGTGTTGGACGGTTCTGTGTTTGTCGCGAGCGGCGTTGGACGGATGTGGGACCGGTTCCTCCTGAGGCACGCTCCGTTTTGGGCTTCCACAATGTATGATTGGGGTTCTTCTGACTTAAGTACCACTCTGCCTGGCCCCCATGTGTGGCAGGCCTTGTTGAATATTCGGACTGGTTGTTCGGGTTGGAGGCCTATGAAGTGCCGTTGTGTCCGATTTGGTCCTAGGCTGTCCTGGAGGTGGTTGCGGGTCGTGATGTGTGCGAGATGGGGTTCGTATCAGCCTGGTAGGTCAGTGGTCACATTGCGACCAAACATGAGCTCTGCGGGGCTGGTTGTCTTATTGTCGATCGGGGTAGCCCGTAAGTGAAGTAATGCAGTATGCATATCACCGCCTGTCTCAAGGCATTTTTTGATAATCGCCTTGCATGTTCCAACTGCGCGCTCCGCGAGGCCATTGGACTGAGGGTAATTTGGGCTTGATGTGATGTGCTCAATACCCCAGGCTTATGTGTAGTCCCTCATGGCTGCTCCTGTGTATTGAGGTCTGTTGTCTGAGACTAGAGTTTTGAGGCATCCAAACAGCGAACACAGGAATTTGAGATGGTTGGCCACACTTTCAGATGACAGGTTTTCTAGTTCGGTGACTATCGGGAATTTTGTGAAATAATCAGTTGTGATCAGATATGTCTTGTGACCAATTTGGAAGATGTCCGAAGCGACTTTGAACCAGGGCATTGGGGTAATGTCATGATGCATGGTTTCACTAGGACTTTGCTGGGGCTGGTACTTCTGGCATATTTCATATGCCCTGACTTTGTCCTCTATATCCCTTGCGATGTTAGGCCAGAATGCACACTCCCGTGCCAGGGGTTGTGTTTTTGTGATCCCTTGGTGGGCCCAGTGGAGCTGGTCCAGTATCCGGCCTCTGACCTCTTTGAATAGGACTCCGTCTTCCACGGCTAGGCCTTCTCTGTATGAGAAAAATTGGCGGATATCGGGGTGACAGCCTTTTACTGAGGTAGGCCAACCCTTGATGATAGTATGCTTGAGAGTGCGCAGCACTGGGTCGGTGTCAGACCTATGGCGGACCTCTTCCAAAATTTGGGGACCAAATTTTATGAGTGCAACTGATATCACATTGATGTCATCTACTTCCAGTCCATCCACTTGTGTATCCAAAGGGATTTCCTTGTCATTTTGTGGGTTAGGAAGGTGTGATAGGGCGTCTTAGAGTACAAGGGTTCGTCCTTCCTTGTACTTGACCCTCATGTCATACCCCTGCAGTTTCAAGAAGAGACGTTGTAGTCTAGGTGCGGCACTGATCAGAGGCTTCTCCCAGATATTAACGAGGGGTTTGTTGTCAGTGACAGCTTCGAAGTCTCTTCCGTATAGGTAGGTATGGAATCGTTGCACGCCGTGTACTAGTCCAAGGGCCTCTCGCTCGATATTGCTGTAATTTGCCTGTGTTGGTGTCAGGGCTTTGCTGGCGAAGGTTATTACCTTCCCGTCTTGGATGAGGGCCGCCCCGAGGCCTTTTTGCGATGCATCGAATTCAAGAGCCATGGATCGAGTTGGGTCATAGTAAGACAGCGTGCTTGATGGCGCTATTTAGCGTTTCAGGTGTTGATAGGTGTATTCATGGTCTTCTTCCCATTGGAAGGGCACATCTTCCTTGACCAGATCTCGAAGTCTTTGTGACTGAGCTGAGTAATGTGGTACATAGGGGCTGAGGTAAGTCATTACTCCCAGGAATCTCTGTAGTTCCTCTTTATTGGAGGGTGACGGCATGTTATGCAGGTTGTGTACCCTTGACGGGTCTGGCATCATGCCCTTGCTGGTATAGCGTGTTCCAAAAAACTCGATTTCTGGTTTTGAAATGGAGCATTTCTTCGAGTTTAGGCTGAGTCCGTGTTGGGCTGCACGCTGCACGAACCCTATCAGGTTTTTGTCGTGTTCCGACTGGTCTTTCCCACATATTGCCACGTCATCAGCGATGCCAACAGCACCTGGGAGATTCTCGATGATGAAGTCCATCCTAGCTTGAAATATGTCCTAGCTTACATTCAGCCCAAATGGTAGTCTTGTCCAACAATACCGGCCATGTGGTATTCGGAACCTTGTCAGTAGTTGTGAGTCCTCGTGTAGCGGTGTACTCCAGTAGCTTGCTTTGGCATCTAGCTTGGAGAACACTTTTGCTTTGGAGAATACCGGGTTGATCTCTTCTAGAGGTGGAATCTTGTGGGGACCTCTTTTGAGGTTTTGGTTGAGCCGCTTGGGGTCCAAGCTGATCCGTAGGCTTCCATCGGGTTTTGTGACATACACAAGGCTGCTACACGGGTCTGTGTGTTCCGTTACGCGTCAGAAAACCCCCTCTTTCTCCATAGTGTCAAGCTCGGACTTGATGCGGGGCTTCAGGTGGATACTCACCTTACGGGGCGGATCACAGAAAGGTATCGCGTCATCGTTGAGGTGGAGCATCGCGGGCCCTTTTAGTTTGCCGATACAGTCAAACTGTGCTGGGAATTGCGCTTTTAGTTGTTTGACTGACCTAATAGGGCCTTCTTGGATTGGTTGCTCAGGTATTCTAGTAACGTCGTTGACATTGATATCCACAATACAGAGTTTTTGGAATGAAGGAAGGCCAAGTCTGGCTGGACCAGACATATCGACCACGAAAAACTTTTCTTGCAAGAGTGCTGGGTTGCTAAGTTTGCGGACGCTTAGCATTAGTGATCCCAGGCAGGGAATATTGTCGCCACTGTATGATGTTAGTCTTACTGACGGTTGTGGGGATAGTACGAGGCTGGTGGGTGCATCACCAAACATTTGCTTGTATGTCCGCAAGGGCAGCGTATTGCCACCAGAACCTGTGTCAATTTTGAGTTTCAAGGGCCCATAGGCTAGGGGGTTTTCATGCTTGACCATGAGCTTTGAGAATGCTTCTCATTTCGGTACCACTCCTATGTCGGATATCGTTATCATGTGGAAGTTTGACATATAATCTGTTTCTTCATCAAGATTAGGGTTTTCATTAACCATGACTTCGTGTTGCCTGTGGTTAGGAGCCCGATTCGGCCGTCGGTAGGAACGCCCTCTTATCTTGCTCTGACGTTGTGTCTGTTGCATGTTGTCTCCTGGCATTGTTCTGCCTCCATCAGTTTTGTGGCACATCTTTTTCCAGTGCCCCTTGATGCCACAACCAATGCCACTGTCATTGTAAGTGGGGCATGACCTTAGGGGATGGCTAAGCCCACAGTTCCAGCAGGGGTTGTCCGGGGTTTGTAGTTTGTTCCGTGGCTCGTTGCTTTCCCTTCTAATTGCATCAACGTTGGTATTGCTTTTACTTGTGTTCTCAAAGCTCATCTGTATGGAGCGTAATGATGCTTTGGAGGCCGCAATGGCCTCGTATTCCCGACCTCTCTCTAGAACGTTACTCACACCATAGCCCTTCGGTTTAGATAGGAGTTCTTTCCGAAATTCAATGAATTGTTTTCGTAGTATGGTCATTTCTATAAGTCGTTCGTTGAGTTCTCTGTCTTCAAACTCGCACTTTGTCGCTTTTTCACGGAGTCTGGCCAGGAATTGACTGATAGCTCCAGCAGGTTTCTGTTTGGTATTTGCAAATTCGAGGCGGTGAACTCAGAAATTTATTTTGACCGTTGCATCAACCTCACTTTCAATAAGCCTCCATATGTTCTGCGGCACACGTTGCTCCTGTTCAGTGAGGCCACTCGCCAAGATACGCCTCATGCCCTCATCGCCGAGGGCAATTTTAATTTTAGTTGCTTGCTTTCACGGGTCTGTGACTTCCTGGTCTTCGAGGTATAAGTTCATGCGCGCCATGAATGCACAAAACGACTCGGCCAGGGGGCGGTGAGCCCAGTCCATACTTGGGCATTTACGCTGGGCCATGATTGGATTAATAACACAGTTTATGGTTCACAAATAGAGACACATAGTAAGATTATGGAAACCACTACAAAAATTTGTCACTGGTAGTTGCCATGGTTTTCAGTTTTGTTTATACTACTGAATGTACGTCGTTGTTTGGCTCATTTCGTGAAGTAGTGCGCGGATGACAATGGCCAAAATACTTGTAAGTAATCTATTCATAACTTTCTTCACTATTCTCACTGTAATCACGGTGCACTAATGTCCATTCTATGCCATATCCTGACGATATAAGTTATGTACGGTTGTTATCTGGGCCGGTATGACTGTCTTTGTCCGGTTGCCGTTGGGTGAAAATGGCATCATCTGCGGCCGCTGGTAATAAACTCGGGCTGATTATGAGTACTCTTCTCAGTTATTACGGATGTGAGAGGTATGTAAAGTGTCTCTATTGTCCGGGTTTGTTGATGGAATGGCGTGGGGTGCGTTACCACGCTACCACCATGATATAATATGCAAGAGGTTGCAGTGATTAAAAGACAGGACTTGATGGCTTGGGTACTAGGTAGAGACTGCCCTTTATTCATGTGCTATATGGGACTACACGATACCACAAGTATATACTATATTGCAAATTTCTGGCTACTGTATAATTATATATAATGTAGTTCAGCCAGCGTGCTGCTGTTGTGGCTAGCGTCTGAGGGCCCTGTCAAGCCGGCATGACGCCGATTGGACTAGGAAATATAAAAGACATATACTGTATTTGTGTATCATACCCAGGACGTTTGCTGTGACCTCCCTTACAATATCAAATCACAGAGTTTCCTGAACAGGGAGACTTAAGGATGAGGGTTCTACCCTTTTAGGGTTAGAAGTGTAATACCACCAACCCTTTAAAATATTTAACCCTGGATAGGTACGATGGGTCGTTCGCGACCCCGAGCGTCAAAAAAAAACAGGTTTTTCTCACGTGACTCACCCCCGTGACTGAATTTGTGGGTGATCGACCTGCAGGAGGTGTCTCCCCTACAAGCTCTAGTAGTGTCCAGATGTGCATTGCTGTAGCTGTACTCCTTCCCCGATTTCTGAGACGCGTCGGGGTCGAGCGCGACCGAGTTTACCCTTCTAAGGTAGTTTGCATAATTATCAAAGTTATTACGTATTATGAAATTGTCGTAGAATGGTGCAACTTGAATAGGTTATCAGTTGTGGAAAGTCTTGGTGGATTGTTTGGCTACCAGGTGCATGATTTTTTTTTTTAGTTAAAATGTCGTTCATCACCACGAGGACCATTTTACCGCGAGTGCCCCTTTTTCATTTTTTTCATTTTTTTGCCAAGTCATTTTTCCGTAAGATATTGCCAAATAGTGTCGTAAAACTTTTGCTTGTTTAGTGTTGGAAAGTGTGTCTAGATGATCTGGCTACCTATGCATGACTTTGTTTTTGTCAGATACGACGTAGTTATTGGTATATTGGGTATTTAACTGCGGTTACCAATTTCTGTTTTTTTTCAATATTTGTAAAAATTACTACGTAGTAAGGAATTGCCGTATATTATTCATTTTTTTTTTTCATGTTTATGTGTTAGAAAGTGTGCCTTGATGGTTGGGCTAACACGTGCATGTCTTTTTTTTTATCTGAGATGCCGTATATTAGAATGTCGGGCATTTTACCGCGAGTACCCCTTTTTCATTTTTTTTCATTTTTTTGCCAAGTCATTTTTCCGTAAGATATTGCGAAATAGTGTCGTAAAACTTTTGCTTTTTTAGTGTTGGAAAGTGTGTCTAGATGATCTGGCTACCCATGAGTGATTTTTTTTTTGTCAGATACGACGTAGTTATTGGTATATTGGGTATTTAACTGCGGTTGCCAATTTCTGTTTTTTCTTCAATATTTGTAAAAATTTACTACGTAGTAAGGAATTGCCGTATATTATTGATTTTTTTTTTCATGTTTATGTGTTAGAAAGTGTGCCTTGATGGTTGGGCTAACACGTGCATGTCTTTTTTTTTATCTGAGATGCCGTTTATTACAATGTTGGACATTTTTCCGCGAGTGCCCCTTTTTATTTGTTTTGCATTTTTTTGCTTAGTCATGTTACCGTAAGGAATTGGCATGTAGTGTCGCAAAACTTATATTTTTATAGTGTTGGAAAGTGTTTCTAGATGATCTGGCTACCCATGCCTATTTTTTTTTAGCCAGATATGGCGTATATATAAGTATGTGTTCGATTTTCCTGTGATTGCCATTTTTTCGTTTTTTCCCATTTCTTTCAAAATTACTACGTACTAAGGAACTATCACAGAGTAATGATTCATTTATATGTTTATTTGTCGGAAAATGTGCCTTGATGGTTTGCCTAGCACGTGGCTGAAATTTTTTTTTCTGAAATTCCGTATATTAGAATGGCCATTTTTCCACGAGTGCCCCTTTTTATTTGTTTTGCATTTTTTTGCTTAGTCATGTTACCGTAAGGAATTGGCAAGTAGTGTCGCAAAACTTATAATTTTATAGTGTTGGAAAGTGTTTCTAGATGATCTGGCTACCCATGCCTATCTTTTTTTTTTTTAGCCAGATATGGCGTATATATAAGTATGTGTTCGATTTTCCTGTGATTGCCATTTTTTCGTTTTTTCCCATTTCTTTCAAAATTACTACGTACTAAGGAACTATCACAGAGTAATGATTCATTTAGATGTTTATTTGTCGGAAAATGTGCCTTGATGGTTTGCCTAGCACGTGGCTGAATTTTTTTTTTCTGAAATGCCGTATATTAGAATGTTAGCCATTTTTCCGCGAGTGCCCCTTTTTATTTGTTTTGCATTTTTTCGCTTAGTCATGTTACCGTAAGGAATTGGCAAGTAGTGTCGCAAAACTTATATTTTTATAGTGTTGGAAAGTGTTTCTAGATGATCTGGCTACCCATGCCTATCTTTTTTTTAGCCCGATATGGCGTATATATAGGTATGTGTTCGATTTTCCGGTGATTGCCATTTTTTCGTTTTTTCCCAATTCTTTCAAAATTACTACGTACTAAGGAACTATCACAGAGTAATGATTCCTCTAGATGTTTATTTGTCGGAAAATTTTGTTTACTTTTTTTTTTTTGATTGAATATCATCAAATTTTTTTAGCTAAAATATTATATTGTTTTACATTTTTTTTTTTCGATTTTATTTCCCTTCAAAAAAATTTTTTTGGGTCAGAATTTTAATTTTATAGTCGTAAAATAATCGACAATTATCCAGCAACCCACCATACAATTTTTATGCATATCCAATAATAATTAGATTAGTAAATAACACCTTGAAATTGACATACCCTTCCTACATTTCAAGTGGCAGATTAGGGAGTCTGAGTCAGTGTGGTTGGCGGCCATTTTGTGGACATATCCGAAGCGTAAGCTGCCCTATCTATATATATTCTTGTTCCCTATAGAATTTGTGATATTTTTGTATTTTTTTACCTGCATAAATATCATATTATATATTAAATATATGTATTTTTTTACGAAATTTCTAAGTACTCAAAAAATTACCTTTAGATATGGCCCCTGATATAAATGTAATTTACAAAATAATGAAGATTTTTTTACATATTTCTATTTTAGGATAACATATGTTTATTCCCTAAAAAAATTAGCCACTTCCTATTTCATTTGGGTACCCAAAAAAATTCATGAAATTTGGACAAATTTTTTTGGCCAAAAAAAGTTACCCTTTTTTTCTCATTTCAGATCTTCACCTCCATGGGTCTGACTTCATCCAAAATACATCAAGATGTGTCCTAAATATTCAAGAATCAATTCCTAAAAGGATTTGTGTATATATGTATAAACTTTTTTTTTATGAATTTTTATGTCAGGTCTTTTGTTTTCTACTTAATTTTTTAAAATATTTATAATAAATAGTTTTTCTGCAGATGAGTAGTATTTATATTTACAGTTGTTTTAAGCATTCATTGAAGTTTTTTTTTGGCAAAAGAAAAAAGGAGGTTACTGCAAAAACTGATTTTTCAAGAATTGTTTTTGGCGTCGGGGTCGTTCGTGTCCGAGTATACCCTTAAAGGGGTGTCCGAGGAGCGTACCTATCCACGGTTAAGATTATAGGGTAATATAATAACTGATTTCTAATCAGAATATTAAAGAAATTCTATTCTTTCAAAATAGGATTGGTCTCAGCTAACACCCGGGCAAGGATACCCAAGATAAATTGGAAAATTACTACTAGTATAATATATACAATAGTTTTTCTATCTGCAGTATATCCTATACTGCAAATATACTGACTACCTGTATAAACATATAATGTAATTCAGCCGGCATATAGCCGGCATAGCTAGTCCCTGCCGGCACAGCCAGCATTCTAGCTAAAAGAGAGAAAGATAGCGTGGAGTGAAGGCTGCCTTATTACTGTGTATGTGTACAGTAATTAAGTATGTAAAAGTCTAATTTACTGCCTTTCTCCAGAAAGAAAGTTCTTAGGGAAGGGGTGAATGTAACATTCAGGCTTTCATCCAACCAAAAGTACCAAGTCCGGCAAGGTCAATCCGGCACGTAGCCGGCAGGGTAGTCTCCGGCAGTACTAGTACAGTAGGCGTACTGACGGCTGAGTCAGCACCTATCTGTGCCGGTCTGGCTGCCCCCGGCAACAAAACTTGTGTCCAGCAGTCCAAGGGAGGACTGAAGAACCTTGGTGATAGAAGGAACTTCCAACCTACAGCCATCATGGCTGCCAGCAGCTGCCAGCCGCATCCGACAGATGACATGGCTACCAGCAGCTTGCATAGCCACCAGCAGCCGACATAGCCAGCGACAGTTTGTAAAACACATGGCCGCTGGCAGGCAACATGGCCGCTAGCAGTTGTCATGGCTGTCGACAGATGGCATATCCGCAGGCAGCTGGACAGCAGCTGCAGAAAAGGAGTCTGGCCGGCCCCCGCAACCCACCGGCAATGGTGAGGTTGCAGGACGACGGCTCAAAGAAAGACAATGGCTCGGCCATTATAAAAAGAACAGAAGGGGAGGGAAAAGGGTCCTGTATTATGTGTGGAAGGAGCCGGCAAGGTTGCCGGTCCTACACACCCTCAAGAAACTCTGTTTCAGTATCGGCGCTATCCTAGGAGGTAGGAAAATGCTTTTATTCTCCAACATATGGTCTGCTAATACAGTTCAGGGGACGGCAGCAGTGCGGCCTCCTCTCAACAAGTGAGAAACAGAGTTCCAGTGCCGGTACCGTCCCAGGCCTCAGAAGGATAACTACTCTTCTGCCTAGGGTCTGCGAGCACAGGGCTAGTCTACTAGGCTAGAGGGACAAGGTGGCGGCATCATACAACCACTTCAGGTGCGGCCTAGGTAGGGCTTGCCTCCTATGTCAGCAGCATAGCTGGCAGGGGAATAACTATTCACCATGCCGGCCAACTGTCGGCATAAGACTAAATACTCTGAGGTTCTGACCGAATCCCAAAACCTGCCATCTGCGGTTAAGGAACAAGACAGGAAACCCTAGGCTAGTCATGCCTGAATGAAAACTCGAGGCACGACCCACTAGGGTTGTAGCCTAAGGCTAAACTGAATGGAAGAGAGATTACCCATAAATCTCTACTAGAGACGAGTATCGGTTATATAATAAATCTAGGAGATATCGATGTCCGAGGGAAATGTCGAAAGTGTATTATATCGCCTAGGTTAGGTTATATAGGCAAGATGAGAACATGGTTACCTAAATCACCGAAACTCTGACAAATAAGATCGACATAGAAATTAGAAAATTATGCATATAAATATCTTTACATGTATAAATTGACTAAATAGCTTTCAAAATAAAATCATTAATGCTATTTTAACCTGGAATGTTCTTCTACTAACTAAATAATACATGCCTAATGAACGAGAGCGCCCATGGCGCCTCCGCTAAGAGTCCTAGCTCCTAATCATAATTAATTACTCTTATTTCAATGGGCAAAAGGAGGTAAATTACACACATTGTAAAGAATCAATACTTAACTTTCCAGAGGTGAATGAAGCTGGAGATTGCATATAGTCCCCTAGAAAATCTATCGAATATGTAAAAACAACAGGGAACACCACCGTATGAAATCCCTACAGAATTAAGAATGCCAGCCATCTTCGATAAGGCGCTGTTGTGATACTCAATTAATACTTTCCCCCTCGAAGCGTAAACGCTATTCGGGGTGCAGATTACTATATGGCATGTCAAGAATACGTCCCCTGATATTATGCGATATCCTTGAGAGAAAAGTAAGGATATTCGCGCCAGGAGTTAGAATTCTGGAGATCTAAAGGTAAATTCTCTGGGAAAAGCGCTTCTCTGGGAAAAGAAAACTGTAGTCAAATATCCCTTAGGAGGCTACTCTTAGGAACCTTCCATCAGGACGACATGGCTTGAGTGTAAAAACATATATTTATATTTATCTATATATATATATATATATATATATATATATATATATATATATATATATATATATATATATATATATATATATATATATATATATATGTTAGTATCTATCTATATAACTATCTATCTATCTATATATATATATATATATATATATATATATATATATATATATATATATATATATATATATATATATATATATATATATATATATAGATATATATATATATCTATATATATATATATATATATATATATATATATATATATATATATATATATATGTTTGTATCTATATATGTGTAAATATATGTTTGTATCTATATATATATATATATATATATATATATATATATATATATATATATATATATATATATATATATATATATACTGTATGTATATATATATATATATATATATATATATATATATATATATATATATATATATATATATATATACTGTATGTATGTATATATATATATATATATATATATATATATATATATATATATATATATATATATATATATATATATATATATATATATATATATATATATATATATATATATATATATATATATATGTATATATACAGATATTTATATATATATATATATATATATATATATATATATATATATATATATATATATATATATATATATATATACAGATATTTATATATATATATATATATATATATATATATATATATATATATATATATATATATATATATATATATATATATATACTGTATGTATATATATATATATATATATATATATATATATATATATTTTTTTTTTTTTTTTTTTTTTACACAGAGATGTCTGCAAGTAAACTGCTTTCTTTGACATGGGCTACCATAAAAATAAAAATCTGTAAGTAGGATAAATCTCAGAAGTTCTAAACGTCTTTCATTTTGTGGGAATATTTTTCACCTAACGAAAAATATAGTTAAGAAAATATAATAATATTCTATTAAAAATGAACTTGAATACTAAATATCTATACTCAGTAATGACAGAGAATTATATATGTATTCTCTTATATTACGACGTCGATCGACAAAGTGTAAGCCATGGAAAAAGGACTTTATGCAAAGAATAATATCTATTCGGAATTTGTATATGAGTCTTTGGCTGTCCAGGAACGAACTAAAATCCTGTTTCATTTTTATTCTTGTCTTAAGGTACAGTATACGGGGAATTTAAGAAGTTATCTATCAATGTGCTACTTTTAGCTTTAGTTTTAAAAGACTATATAAAGATTTTTTATTACTGAAATATGAAAAGGTCGTAAAAAAGCATAATGTATCCAGTAAAAAGAAAATAAAAAAAATTCTTACATAACCTCATATTCAAAATAGCTTTTGCAAAACGATTCTTTTGCTTTTTGCTCCTAAAAGTCATTAATTATTCATTTCGTTGAGAGCATAGTTTTAACCCCGAATAATTATACAACGGGACATATCCTGCAGACAAAAATGAGAAACCTCCAGTCAACATTACTCCCTTCTTGAATCAACATGGAAAGATGCTTACAATTCCTCTTGCAAAATCCGCCGAGACGATGCCCTGTCACCTTTGCAATCCCATTAACGTTGGCTAATGACAGAGGCAAGACGTAAAACATTATATTAGAACATGTAGACTGCTCACCGCTTAAGAGCGATACTTGGAAGAAGCCCTCGGAATAGAAAAATATATATTTTTTTAGAAAAAGTTATTTTGACTTTGGTAATGCTGTTATTATATTAGCATATAGGTAATTTTCTCTTCAAAATAATCATTAATAACAAGAAGACTATATTTTTTTCATACATGGAATGAGAATGTATTGTACCAACCGTGTTTCACACAATTGTACATAATTCATTTTGTATATGTTATGTTCGTTTTAGTGCAAGGGAGGAGCGAAGATACAAGCATAATATATACAAAAGGAATTATGTACAATTATGTGAAACACGGTTGGTACATGTACCAACCGTGTTTCACACAAAAACGAACATGAAAATTCCTGTCTGGTTTTTCCTCTGTAATATTGTATGTCTTGTGAACTTGTTATGTCCTGTTGTCTTGAGGTTTTGTATATAAGGAGAGTGTTCCACAATAATATAACTCAGTTGTTTCCAATCTGCCTTTGAGTTCACACCCTTACTCGGCGCCGTCACATTGGTGACCCTGGAAGTCGACTCGCTCCCACTGCCTTCCACCCCCATCTCCCTCGCCCCTCCATCGTTGGTACTATGACGGAGGCTGACTCTACTCCGGCAGTTGAAACTTTCACCGTTCGCCAGCGGAGAAGCGTTCGCGTGGTTTCAACGCGCTGAAGTCCACTTTCCTATTAGGGGCGTGACTCGCTCAACCACCAAAGAAGATTATGTTCTCTCGGCGATACCCGAGGATACCTTCCCAGAAATATCCGACTGGCTTTGTGAACAAGGAGACACCCCAATACCGTATGATGCCCTCAAATCATACCTTCTGCAGCAGTACTCGCCGTCGCCAGCAGCCCATATAGCAAACCTTTTTCAGCTCTTGCAACAACCGTTGGGGGACCAAAGGGCTTCGCTTGCCCTCAGGGAAATGACCAGTATCGCTCGCCTTCAACCCGCCCCCTCTAACCTCGCTTTCCACATCAGCGCACCCACGGATGCCTACGCCCACCTCCTCACGTCGTACCCGGAACTTTTCCGTCCAGAACTTCGCCAAACGCCCACGGTTCCTGCCAAGCACGGTATTTATCACCTGTCAAGACGACGGGAGCCCCAGTCTTCGCAAAATTCAGACGTCTGACACCGGAACGATTGGCAGCCGCCAAACAGACGTTCGCCGAAATGGAGAAAATGGGCCTTTGCCCAAAGGCCTCCGGCCCATGGTCGTCACCCTTACACCTTGTTCTGAAGAAAGACGGCTCCCTCCGTCCGTGCGGGTATTACAGGCGCCTGAACATGCAAACAGAACCGGATCAATACCCCCTCCCAAACATTGCCGATGTAACCTCCTACCTGCACAAAGCGAAGGTTTTCTCTACGCTCGACCTCCTGAACGGGTATTATCAAGTGCCTATGAACCCAGAAGACTTCCCCAAGACCGCCATCACCACTCCGTTTGGCACATACACCTTCAATTACTTTTTTTTTGGCCTTCGTAATGCTGGGGCAACGTTTCAACGTCTCATGGATGGCATCTTAGGGGACCTCCCTTTCTGTGTATGTTATGTGGACGACATACTTGTGTTCTCCTCCTCAAAAGAGGAACACCTCCGTCACCTGCGCATCGTGCTCGACTGCCTGCAACAAAACTGCCTTGTAGTCCGGTACGACAAGCGTACCTTTGGCGCCAATGAAGTGTCGTTCTTACGGCACCGTATCACTCCTGAAGGAGTCCATCCCCTCCGTTGGGAGGATTTTCCCCTCGAAGACTCCAACACCACCCTCCTCTGTGACGTCAGTACTGGTAGACCGCGACCTTGGATTCCTGCTCCCATGCGCCGACAGGTGTTTGATTTCATCCACGGCCTTTCACATCCGTCGTGCCGTTCTACTGCACAGCTGCTAAAGGCAAAGTTCATTTGGCACGGCATTTCTAAGGATGCTAAGGATTGGGTCCGTGCCAGTACTTCTTGCCAAACTTCCAAAGTACATCGACACACGGATTCAGGAGTGGGCACCTTTCCTCAACCTCAGCGTCGTTTCGCACCAGTCCGAAAGCATTCCTCCTAAACATTCGGGGCAAAGAAGACTGGGACTCCATTAATCGTCTAAAATCTGCTTATCTTCTGCCAGATGACCTGCCTACAGTTCGCCTCTCTAGATCAGGGCGCCCTATTTAACATGTACAGTATGTCATTTTTAGGGGTGGAGCCATGTACCAACCGTGTTTCACACAATTGTACATAATTCCTTTTGTATATATTATGCTTGTATCTTCGCTCCTCCCTCGCACTAGAACGAACATGAAAATTCCTATCTGGTTTTTCCTCTGTAATATTGTATGTCTTGTGAACTTGTTATGTCCTGTTGCCTTAAGGTTTTGTATATAAGGAGAGTGTACCACAATAATATAACTCAGTCGTTTCCAATCTGCCTTTGAGTTCAAACCCTTAC
>NC_090729.1:13210187-13222687 GCF_036898095.1 Palaemon carinicauda
CAACTTTTGCTCAATTTTCTCTTGCTATAAACAGATTTGTGTATTAAAGGGCCAATACCGATGATAAAATCCCAGGTTTTTTTATGTGGCAAAAGGCATTATCTGGCGAATTGGTGTTCCATCACCACTTGCAAGTTTTTATTCCTACGTAAGTAATGAAAAAAGGATCCATCTTATTTTGAGTCATTTTTGAAATTGATAAATTGATCATCCTATACTCCTCATTTATCTTATAAATCCAGAACAAAATATGAAAATGTACTGTGGCAAATTTTCCCTACTGGATTTTTTAAAGGAGGACATTTACTAGAACTATGAATCAAACTTATCTCTTACAGACCCGATAAGAATAAACTTGGGAGAATATAATATAATGAAGAGTAATAAATCTAAGCTAAAATTCTATAAATAAATAATTTGATTTTACTCAACTAATATGAGTTTCCTGAAATAAATTCAATTCTTAAAACAGAACCTTTCCCTCTCCGAAAAAGGTCTGATTTGGTTTGCAATTGTGACCATTAATGAAATTAAGGTTGAAGAAAATTATATAAACTGGGTAAGATGATAGACGTGATAAAAAAATACTTTTATATAAAAATAAAACGGGAATGAAAAATAAAGTATATATGAGGTGTGTGCTCTGATACTAATATATTGTGTTTCTGTTTAGAATTCTAGAATTGGCTTGAAGTAAATCTTTTTTATTTTCCAATGTATGAATTTCTGATTTGTTGATTGGTTACTGGAATTCGATTTTGTCTATTCAATTATCTTCTTTGTGCCTGAATGAACAATTTTTCGTCAAACGCTCTAGATCCCACGTTTATTTAGTTTCTGATATCAACAATTGTTCAACGGCATCGAAGTTGTGATACTGCAAACACCATTTTCGAAAATTTGGAAAAATGTAACTTGAATTTGAAAGCATTTCACGTAGTAATTGTTAGGGAAACAAGACTCCCAATCACTCACAAAACTATAAATGATTTAGAGTTATGGCGAATAAATCTTGATACCCACCCCAAAAAGGGAAATCAAAATGAAGCTCAAAACCCATAACGTGAAATGTTAACAAGCAATGGTAACAGAACAAGAACTACTACAGAAAATAACGTTTTGGAAAAAAGATACAAAAAGGTTATCGGTGTTAGAGCAGAGATAAACTATTCCGAAATAAATAATGTAAATGATTATGTACCTTTTGAATACAGGGGTGTTCTCTATAGGATTACCTTTTTTTTGGGGTGGGGGGGGGGGGTGGGGGGGGTCTACATTATCATATATATTTTTTCCTTTTGGAATTAGTTAATTCTGAAAGCTAGAGCCTTTGGATTTTTACAACGATACTTTAAAGTTTTATTGATATCTCCACGCCACGTCATTTATGCGTACCCCATCATCTACTCGTACCAAATTCCAGGTAGTGATATTAGAACGCAACCAAAAGCCCCGAAGTCGTCAACTGAACGCTGTACCTTTTGTCTTTGACACACATTATGCTATCTCTTATTCACAAAGATGTGAAGGTCATATTTCGGTGAAAGGAATATTTCTCTCTCTCTCTCTCTCTCTCTCTCTCTCTCTCTCTCTCTCTCTCTCTCTCTCTCTCTCTCTCTCTCTCTCTCTCTCTCTCTCAAATTTAAAAAAAAAATCACAGTATTAAGGAATTTAAGGTATCAAATTGCAACGATACAATTCCTGATTTGCTTACGCCATTTTTTTTATATATTTCTTTTTAAATAGTTTGTCTCCATTAGAGAGCTACGTGTATATCCAATGCCTAAATGAGCCGATATCATACGTTTGTACCTTTCATTGCAGTTCATTCATAAAGCTGATCTTGTAACAGTCGTTTTTTCTTCCATGGTGGTATCTACTTACAAAAATAAAAATCTTTAAACATTGGCTCTGATACAAAAACAGTAGCAATCCTACTTGTACTTAGTGTCCGAATGTGTGAACAGTCTTATAAAAAAAAAAAAAAACCATGGTTAGTGTTGTCATTTAAAAGACCGAAGCCGAAACATTGTTTTAAGCTTTTTAATCTTGACCAGATATTTAAAGTTCTTGAAAATGATAATATATTTACACCATCAGAATCAATTTACAGTTTTTTAATGCTAGTTAATATTACTTTTATAACTATTTTGTATTATGTGACACTGTCTCCATATTTCCTCATTCACTACTTCATAAAACAAGAGGAAACATTAGAATCATTTTCAATTGCTTCTAAGGTAGTATATTCCTCATGCATATATTGCTTTGATTTTCCCCTTTCCAAAATGTTAGATAAATTTGAATATATTGTTCTCTTCAATATCATGCAAACATCATATATTTTTAGTTAATCATTTTATTCTGTTTATATATATATATATATATATATATATATATATATATATATATATATATATATATATATATATATATATATGTGTGTGTGTGTGTGTGTGTGTGTGTGTGTGTATGTGTGTGTGTCTGCGTAAATGCTTACTCGAGTTCATCTGTTGTGAAAAACTATCTTATGTTCATATAGATAAATACATGCATATTAAAAAAGGTCAGTAGAATCTACGTATTTTATCAACAGAAGTTATTCAGTTACTGCTTTGACTATTTTTTAAGAAAATGAGAGAGAGAGAGAGAGAGAGAGAGAGAGAGAGAGAGAGAGAGAGAGAGAGAGGAGAGAGAGAGAGAGAGAGAGAGAGAGAGAGAGAAACTAGTCACTTTCTAACATATCAATCTTTTCCTTAATGCTATTGGTGATATTATACAGAACAGATCATATTTCATACAAAAGTTGATTTTTTTATGATCATAATTGCAATAGCATCGACACAACAATCTTTAAATCTACTCCATAGATTTATACAGCAGGCATCATATACGTTTCTCCTTCAAGATATTGAAGTAAATTCTAACAAGCATTGTTTTTTCTTTCTTTTTTTGTCTATATGTTGCTTTCCTAATTGATAAAGACAACAAAAATCGTCAACTTAGACGTAAATTTCATTTTTAAAATAATTTCGTCCTTCTCTGATTAATGGTGATGTTTGAAGGCTAAATGGCAAATTGCTTAGGGCTCAGAAAATTTGTTTCTTCAGATAATAGTTGCAAACCAGAAACTGTTCTTTGTAGCATCCTTTTAACCAAAAACCTACCTAATGTAGACTCTATTGATATTTTTAATCATCTGGAAAAATAATCTATCAGCCTTTTTTTTTGTTCTATTTAGTAAAGAGATGTTTAGAAGGTCGTCATTATATAGATACAATATGACAGCAAAAAAAATCGAACTCTCCTCTTAATATTCATGACAGGTTAGTTGGTAATAAAAATGATGAAAATTATATGAGCACACTATCTGTTAGAAATAAATAAAAAAAGTTTAACTAATGCCATTGTTTCACTTTTATATTAGGAACCCAGAGTTTAAGGCGGCCTTTAAAATTGTGAAATTATACCAAGAGCAATCAAAGCTCTCAGATATATATAAGACCTCCTCCAATGAATATTGCTATTTTCATCTTACTGTTCTAGAGCTACTATGCCTAGGTATTCCATATTATTCATGAAACAAATTTTAGAAATAGTAGCTCCAATAGGTCCTCTTAAATGTCCAGGTAGCCAAATATGCACAGTATATGACATTTTCGATAAAATCTCAAAACAATTCCCCCAATCTCGCATGATATGTTCCATTATTTGGAGGAATTAATCATAAGGAAGTACCACCGTTGAAGACTGCTATAAGTATTTTGCGTTGAGCTTCCATATAATTGCATCATGTTCATGATTGTCTTATCTGTGATTAGTGTTTTTTCTTTAACTAATATTTTTTTCATTATTCATACAATCCTATGTGGAAATATGTGTTAGAAACTCCTCTTTTTTAATACATTTCCTGAAGCAATTGTAGCACCCGTGTGTCACACGATCATATATAGTAACGACATATTTCTTTTTATTATATATTATCCTTTGTATCTTCGCTCACCCCTCGCACTGACCGCAACTTTCATCAACATGTCTGCTTTTTTTTTGTTAACTGTTAACAGAACCAGTTGCCGGTTGGACATGAAATAGCCCGTTGTATTTTGTGACCCTCTGTAATAAAATTACTCAGTTGCATTCATCATGCCTTTTGAGTTACAACCTCCTCTTGGCCCATCACATTAGTGACCCCAGAAGTCGACTCGCTCCTCCCGCCTTCCCCCCTATCACTGGTACTATGGCAGACTCCACGGAAAATGGCGCTGCCCCATTAAAACTTTCCTCGTTCGCCAGGGGAGAGGCTCCTACTTGGTTTCAGTGCTCAGGAGTCCAGTTCCGCATCAAGGGCGTGACACTCTCAACCACCAAAGCTGACTATGTTCTTGTGGCGATACCCGAGGACATCTCCCCGGAAATCTCTGACTGGATTTGTGAACAAGAGAGACCCCAATAAAGTGTAAAACACCCTCAAAACTTACCTTCTGCAGCAATACTCGCCGTCACCAACCTCCCGTATAGCAAAGCTTTTTCAGCTCTCTTGACAACCGTTTGTGGACAAAAGGGCTTCGTTCGCCCTCAGGGAAATGACCAGTATCACTTGCCTGCAACCTGCAGCAGACAGCTCTCCTTGTTAGGTGAACCTTTTCGGTGCCCTTGGGGTACGCCGTTTACCCAAACCTGCACTCGCTGCCACTCCCGATGTCAATAGCTTATCCATAAAGAACTTGATGACCAAAGCCAACGCACTTATGAACAGCCGCTTCACGACCTTCAAGACCCCCATCAATGCCTCCACTCCTGACGAAGAGGACACCTATTCCATATCAACTAAAGCTGACGTGAATGCCGTAGGACATACACACCTACCCTGTGACGTGCCAGAGCGATGAAAAAGCCACCCATCACCTACCACTCGCTCATGCCCCAACCAACAACTTCTACCGCCACTCAGTGCCGCTCATCAGCTGCAGTTTTGCTATTACCACTCCAGATTCAGGGCTGCAACAAAGAAATGTGCCAAGGATAGTCAGTAGCCAAAATTTTTTTAAATAGGCCATCGCTCATGGCGGTGGCCTTCCGTGTTTCTAATCTTTTCTTTTTACATGATGCAGGAACGGGCAGGGGATTTTTGGTAGACACAGGTGCTTGTCGTTCTCTTTTTCCAAGGGAACTCTTCGGGACACGACTTAGGCTGTCTAAGTCTGCCGATGTCTGCCTGGTAGCTACCAATGGATCTGCGATACCTACCTAAGGTTACAAAAACCTCACATTATCATTTAGAAACGGTGAATTTAAATGGAAGTTTCTCGTTGCTGACGTCACATTGCCAATCTTCGGTGCGGATTTCTTCTCTCATTTCCACCTTCTGGTCGATATCGCCTACCAACGATTGGTCATTGCACACTCGTACTTGTCAACACCTCTTCAGCCCGCCCCCTCCAACTTTGCTCTACACATCAGCACACCCACGGAGGCCTACGCCCACCTCCTCAAGTCGTACCCGGAAGTTTTCCGTCCAGAACTTTGCCAAACGCCCACGGCTACCGAGAAGCACGTTATTTATCACCATATCAAGACGAAGACGATTGAAGAATTGGACCTTTGCCAAAAAAACTCCTGCCCATGGTCGTCACCCTTACACATCATCCTGAAGAAAGACGCCTCCCTCCGTTCGTGTTGGGATTACTAGCGCCTGAACACGCAAATAGAACCTGGTCACTACCCCATCCCAAACATTGCAACATGACCTCCTACCTGCACAAAGCAAAGTTTTTCTCCACACTCGACCTCCTGAAGTGGTATTATCAGGTGCCTATGAACCAAGAAGAAATCCCTAAGATACCATCACCACTCGGTTCCGTGCATACACCTTAAATTACTTCTGATTTGGCCTTCGTAATACTAGGGCCACTTTTCAACGTCTCATGGATGGCATCTTAGGAGACTTCCCCTTTTGTGTATGTTATGTGGACAACATACTTGTGCTCCCTTCCTCAATAGAGGAACACCTACGTCACCTACGTATCGTGTTCGACCGCCTGCAACAAAACGTCCTTATAGTCAAGTACGAAAAGTTTACCTTTTGCGTCAACGTAGTTTCGTTCTTAAGGCATCGCACCACTCGTGAAGGACTCCATCCCTTCCGTGAGAACTTCCCCACGACCTTGACCGTCAAGGCACTGCAGGAATTTTTGGGCAGTATCACCTATTATCATCGTTCTCTACCAGCCATTGCCGCTGCTCTTGCTCCCCTCTACACCTCCCTCAAGGGCAAGCCAAAAGACTTGAAGTGGGGTCCCCTTCAAGTAGAAGCCTTCTGCAACACAAAGAATGCCCTATAGACTGCTACTGCTCTCACTTTTCCCGTCCCACATGCCCCTCTTCCTCTCTCCACCGATGCCAGCGACGTCGCTATTGATGCAGTACTTGAACAGGTAGTCCACGGCTCACCACGCCCATTGGCCTTCTTCAGCAGAAAACTGTCAAATGTAGAATCGGATTATTCTACCTTCGATCGTGAATTACTGGCTGTGCACTTGGCTTTCTGTCACTTTCACCAATTTCTTAGAAGGTACACCGTTCGTCATTCGCACAGACCACATGACTCTGGTGCACGCCTTCACTCGACAGTCTGATGCAAGGTCCACCTTTCAACGCTGATATATCTCTGCCATGGCTGAATACAATTGCACCCTTCAACACGTCCCCGGGAAAATGAATCCCGTTGACGAGGCCCTGTCAAGAAACAACTGGGATTTGATTACAATGCCTAGGCTGAAGTCCAACGAGAGGATCCTGAATATCAAGCAGGTAGAACATCCCTCCTTACTCTCCATTGGGAAGATGTCCCCCTCAACGACTCCAACACCTCCCTTCTCTGTGAGGTCAGTAAAGGGTAGACTGTGACATTGGATTTCTGCTCCCATGTGCCGACAGGTGTTTGATTTCATTCATGGCCTTTCACATCCCTCGTGCCGTTCTACTGCACAGCTGCTGAAGGCAAAGTTCATTTGGCACGGCATTTGTAAGGATGCTAAGGATTGGGTCTGTGCCTGTACTTCTTGCCAAACTTCCAAAGTACATCGACACACAGATTCAGGAGTGGGCACCTTTCCTCAACCTCAGCGTCGTTTCGCACACATTCACGTCGACGTTGTAGGCCCCCTACCCACATCACAAGGACATCGTTACCTGTTTACCGTCATTGACCCCTCCACTCGTTGGCCTGAAGCCATTCCCATGAAAATTGCAACTTCCACCTCTTGTACATCTACCTTACTCTCAGGATGGATTGCAAAATTTGGTATCCCTGAGAATATTACTTCTGAGAGGGGTACCACTTTCACCTCTCAATTGTGGATATCATTAGCGAATCTCCTGGGCATCACCCTGCATCAGACAACAACCTACAAAACTGCTGCCAATGGAATGGTTGAACGTTTTCATTGCACCCTCAAAGCAGCGTTGATGTCCCGCTGCAAGGACTCCAACTGGTTTACTAAGCTTCCCTGGGTCCTTGTGGGATTGAGACCACTCCAAAAGACGCCCTGAATGTCTTGGCAGCTGAAATGGTGTATGGCAACCCATTGGTTGCCCCTGCCAATTTTTTTTTCTTCTGCATCCTCCGCCGACGATCTCCAGCGTGTACGTCACGTCATGGGAAAATTTACTCCATGCTCCCAGACTTACAACCCCCAGCGAAGCATCACATACCGACAGACTTGCACTCCGCCATGCATGTCTTCCTACGCAACGACACTAGAAAACCACCGCTAACGATCCCTTACACGGGCCCTTTCCTTGTGGTCCGATGCAATCCTAAAACATTCTAACTAAACATTCGTGGCATAAAAGACTAGGACTCCATTGTTTTTATAAGACTTATTTATCTTCTCCCATATGACCCACCTACAGTTCATCTCTCTATATCAGGGCACCCTATTTATCATGTACAGTATGTCATTTTTATGGTGGGCGGGGTCATGTCGTGTCACACGATTGTATATAGTAACATTTCTCTTTGTTGTATATATCATTCTTTGTATCTTGGCTCTCCCCTCGCACTGACAGCAACTTGCATCAACCTGTCTGCTTTTCTTATGTTAACTGTTCACAGAACCGGTAGCCAGTTGGACATGAAATAGCCTGTTGTAATTTGTGACCTTCTTGCTGGGACTTAGTATGTATATAAACTCAATGTTCTGTAATAAAGTTACTCAGTTGCTTTTATCTCGCCTTTTGAGTCAGACCCTACTCCTGGCCCGTCACACAATAATTTCATTATCGTAAAAGTTGTTAATTTTATTCCCTTGAATCGATAGATAAAATCGTATTGATAATTATACGATGAATGAATTACAGCAGTAATTATTTTGTGCATTCCTGTCATTTTAAAATCCAACCTTTATTCCTTGATCTTTCTTTACATTATCAGTTTCTTATTCAGTAAAATATTTCCGTTATAAATTTAATCTTTATACTTTTCGACATTAAGTAATAATAAATATATTCCTAATATGATAAAAACTTTTATTTTACACCATATGAAGAAAACCTTAAAAAAATATTTCGAGACAGTGCGCCATTAATATCTGGATATATGATATAAACTAAATAATATAATTTTGTATGAAATGCACATATCTACATAAAATTACGGGATTAGACTCCATGA
This sequence comes from Palaemon carinicauda, assembly GCF_036898095.1. Lineage (NCBI taxonomy): Eukaryota > Metazoa > Arthropoda > Malacostraca > Decapoda > Palaemonidae > Palaemon > Palaemon carinicauda. Next base: position 13,218,862 of record NC_090729.1, read on the forward strand.
AACTTTAGTAGGAGTAAATCGTTCCCCCTTCCAGCTCAGCCAAACAACGAAATCACATTTTAAATGCATTCCAGAATTGAGAAAATGCTTCTTCTGGTCTTGTCGTTTCGCCTCCTCCATAGAAGATAAAATTCGATAATATCCTAATGTTCCCAAAATCCTTCCCAAGAAATAATGATATAGAATTTTACGAAATTAGATTAATTAGTATTTAGACGAGAGCAAACCCGAAGATTAAACAGAAAAAATACATGGATACGTATAAAAGATAACTGTATTGAAATGAAATAATAAAATATAATTTCAATCAAGTATATTTTGCATAATATGTCTTATGATCGAGTTTTATCAAATCTATTGGATAACCTTTTTTGATGACTATTAAATAGTTGATTACATATGTACTGTTATGTAATTAAAGGAAATAGAGCTTTTAATTCAAAATATATTTTTGGTTTAGCATAAAATAGTACTTATACCAGTCAGTTTGCATATATTTTTATAAACAAATTATTATTGTTAATAATTCATTTACCTTCCTTATTAAACTTTCACAACGAACGCAGAATTACTTATTGCTTTAATTTTCCTTTCGAGCCATTATCAGTTTAACAATTTTGTTTTATCTGATTTCAGTGTTAACACCTCTCTCTCTCTCTCTCTCTCTCTCTCTCACACACACATAATATATATATTATAGTATATATACAAACACATACACACACACACACACACACACACATATATATATATATATATATATATGTATATATATATAAATATATATATATATATATATATATATGTGTGTGTGTATTATAAATATATATATATATATATATATATAGATAGATAGATAGATAGATAGATAGATAGATATACATATATTAATATATATATATATATGCACACACACACACACACATTATATATAGTATATATATATATATTTATATATATATATATATATATATACGTGTATATATATATATATATATGTGTGTGTGTGTGTGTGTGCGTGTGTTTGTGTTTGTGTATATTCTGGTCGTAAATATATATATATATATATATGCATATATATAATATTAGTATATATATATATATATATAATTATAGTATATATATATATATATATGTATGTGTGTATTCTGCACGTAATTGTATATATATATATATATATATATATAATACATATATATATATATATATATATTTGTGTGTGTATGTGTGTATTTCAAATAAGCCAAATATATCGATACATTAAAGTCTGGATTCTCTTAACGACTTCGGGTTCAGCGCCCCAGGAGTGAAACCATTCAAAGACTTTAGTATCAGACTGGCCGGGATTTGAAACGTGGTCCAGGATACCTGTATGCCAGTGACCATATCACTTCAGCCACGATTGGCATGGTCACTGCGCATACAGGTATCCTGGACCAGTGTTCAAATCCAGGCCGGTCTGACATTATAGTCTTTAAGTGATTTCGCCTGGGGCTCTGATCCCGAGGTCGTTAATAGAATCCAGACTTTAATATATTAATATACATAGCTTATTCGAAATATGAAAAACATGTTCAAATGTGCAAAAATGTATCATTAATCGGAATGTCAAGTCCCAAACCTCCCAGTTAGCTACGAGGGTAAAGATGGGTTGATTTCAATTCTAAGTACAGAAAACCTGAATTTCATAGGTACATGTACAAAAATTTTTTCATTGTTTTTTATCTTTCTTCGTGGCTGAGTGGCATGGTCACAGGCAATAACAGGTATTTTGGACCAGGATTCAAATCCAGGCCGGTCTGATACTATAGTCCTTGAGTGAATTTGCCTTGGGCTCTTATCCCGAGGTCGTTAAGAGAATCCAGACTTTAATTGTTTTAATATATGTGCTTTTTTTGAAATATGAAAAACACGTTTGAATGTGCAAAGATTTTTCATTAATCGAATGCCAAGTCCTAAACCTACCATTTAGCTACGAGGGTGAAGACGGGTTGATTTCTCAATTCTAAGTACAGAAAACCTTAATTTTGACAGGTATATGTACAGAAAAATTGTCATTATCTTTTATCTTTTTTCGTGGCTGATTGGCATGGTCACTCGGCATACAGGTATCCTGGACCAGGGTTCAAATCCCGGCCAGTCTGATACTATAGTCTTTAAGTGATTTCGCCTGGGGCTCTGATCCCAAGGTCGTTAAGAGAATCCAAACTTTAATGTATTAATATATATAGCTTATTTGAAATATGAAAAACAAGTTTAAATGTGCAAAAATTTATCATTAATCAAATGCCTTGTCCCAAACCTACCAATTAGCTACGATGGTGAAGCTGCGTTGATTTCATTTCTAAGTAGAGAAAACCTGAATTTGACAAGTATATGTACAGAAGAATTGTCATTGACTTTTATCTTTCTTCGTGGCTGAGTGGCATGGTCACTGGCATACGGATATCCTGGACCAGGATTCAAATCCGGGCCGGTCTGATACTATAGTCTTTTGAGTGATTTCGCCTTGGGCTCTGATCCCGAGGTCGTTAAGAGAATCCAGACTTTTATGTAATAATATTCATGACTTATTTGAAATATAGAAAATACGATTAAATGTGTAAAAATTTATCAAATATATATATATATAATATATATATTATATATATATATATTACTTTGGCATCTATCTTGAATCAAAATCTCAGTAGAAAAAACACTTGGGGCACTTCGATATTGAAAAGTATATTGAAAATCTTGTTTATAATTAAAATGTGAAATAATTATAAAAGAAACATGAACGGCCAATATTACAAACTTTCTGTGAATAATAAAATAAGTTAATATTCATAATTGTCCATGGCCAACCGCTATTCTCCCCTCCAATACGTCATTAATATTTCATTTCGTTCCAAGCATAATTTTAACTAAAAGTAATTACACAAATGGAGCTATCCCTCAGAAACCTCCGGTCAACATTATTCCCTTCTTGAATCAACATGCAAAGATGCTTAAAATTATTCTTGTGAAAACCCACCAAGACGAGGCCCTGCCACCTTTGCCAACCCATTGACGTCGGCTAATGACAGAGGCGAGATGAAAAATTTAACATTAGAATATTGAAAGACTGCTTACCACTCAGGCCTGGTAATTGCAAGGAGTGCCCCTAAATAAAAAGAAGAGACCAACGAAAAAAAATATTTTGCAAAAAAGGGTCACAATAATTATAGAACATTCTCGCGTTCCATGTGATTAGAGTTTCGAATTTTATCGTGCTGTTATTTGCATAAGACAAAAACTATTATTTATTTATTTTTTTCTCTCTCTCTCTCTCTCTCTCTCTCTCTCTCTCTCTCTCTCTCTCTCAGATTAGAAGCCATGTGTCTTATATTTAAATCTATATGTATACACACACACATACACACACACATATATGTATATATATATATATATATATATGTGTGTGTGTGTGTGTGTCTGTGTGTGTATATATGTATGTATATATATATATATATATATATATTTATATATATATATATATATATTCATATATGTGTATATATACATATATAAATATATATATATATATATATATATGTGTGTGTGTATATATATATATATATATATATACATACATATATATATATATATATATATTTATATATATATATATATATATATATACATATATATAAGATAATCCAAGCCCTGCATCTTTACCGACCGATATTATGTTTCCCTTTCCCATAGAAAGTTCTATTTGTTTGTATAAAGTATTTACATAAATGAATATGTGTAAGGAAAAGTATTTGTGGAATTAAAAAGTGATCATTGACAATTTTTT